>NW_027195116.1:112500-374721 GCF_038502225.1 Cherax quadricarinatus
AGGTATGTCCTACGAGGAGAGGTTAAGGGAAATCAACCTGACGACACTGGAGGACAGGAGAGATAGGGGGGACATGATAACGACATACAAAATACTGAGAGGAATTGACAAGGTGGACAAAGACAGGATGTTCCAGAGATTGGACACAGTAACAAGGGGACACAGTTGGAAGCTGAAGACACAGATGAATCACAG
The DNA here is from genome assembly GCF_038502225.1 of Cherax quadricarinatus. Classification (NCBI taxonomy): domain Eukaryota; kingdom Metazoa; phylum Arthropoda; class Malacostraca; order Decapoda; family Parastacidae; genus Cherax; species Cherax quadricarinatus. Next base: position 112,696 of record NW_027195116.1, read on the forward strand.
GGATGTTAGGAAGTATTTCTTCAGCCACAGAGTAGTCAGTAAGTGGAATAGTTTGGGAAGCAATGTAGTGGAGGCAGGATCCATACATAGCTTTAAGCAGAGGTATGATAAAGCTCACGGCTCAGGGAGAGTGACCTAGTAGCGATCAGTGAAGAGGCGGGGCCAGGAGCTCGGACTCGACCCCCGCAACCTCAACTAGGTGAGTACGTGGACATCCAAGGACACTTCAGCTTCTGTCAAGTCATCGATATCTGTCGAAGGTGTGAAGAACACCATAGCTCACGCTACAAGAGCATGGTAGGTTACGAATTTCTTGTAGTACGGGGAACTGCACAGTTCTTGAGTCGCAAGGAGTTTGTAATCAACCTATAGTCGGCAGTAAGGTGTGGACTTTTGAGTCAAAACAAGTATGTAATTTGTCAGCCATCAGTGAATGAAATATGCTGACATAACACCCCCTAGGGGTAATTTATAATCTTACAAATTATAAATCTTTACAGCCCGTTGAGAGATGACTTCGACAGCTTCTCAAGACCTCGTCTGCAGGGGCGGCTGTGCAGGCGATGAGTTGTCTTTCTAAGTTAAGTACAAACTCTTTAAACTTAACTGGTAAAGCTATTTCTCAACATATAAAATACTGAGATGTATAGACAAGGTGGAGAAAGACAGGATGTTCCAGAGATGGGACACAGCAACAAGGAGTGACAGTTGGAAGCTGAAGACTCAGGTGAACCACAGGGATGTTAGGAAGTATTTCTTCAGTCACAGAGTTGTCAGGAAGTGGAATAGCCTGGGTAGTGATGTAGTGGAGGCAAGATCCATACATAGCTTTAAGAAGAGGTATGATGAAGCTCACTGAGTGGGAAGAGTGACTGGGTAGCGGCCAAGTGAAGAGGCGGGGCCTGGAACTGTGACTCGACACCCGCAACAACAACTAGGTGAGTACACACACACACACACACACACACACACACACACACACACACACAACTAACACACACACACTCACACACAGTTTGCAACAAGGCTAGTCCCAGAGCTCAAGGGAATGTCGTACGAGGAAAGGTTAAGAGAAATCGGACTGACGACACTGAAGGACAGAAGGGTCAGGGGAGACATGATAACGACATACAAGATACTGCGGGGAATAGACAGGGTGGACAGAGATCGGATGTTCCAAAGAGGGGACACAGGGACAACGGGTCACAACTGGAAGCTGAAGACGAGTCACAGGGACGTTAGGAAGTATTTCTTCAGTCATAGAGTTGTCAGCAAGTGGAATAGCCTAGCAAGTGAAGTAGTGGAGGCAGGAACCATACATAGTTTTAAGAAGAGGTATGACAAAGCTCAGGAAGCAGAGAGAGAGAGGACCCAGTAGCGATCAGTGAAGAGGCTGGGCCAGGAGCTGAGTCTCGACCCCTGCAACCACAATTAGGTGAGTACAGAATAGCCAGTAAGTGGAATAGTTTGGGAAGCGATGTAGTGGAGGCAGGAACCATACATAGCGGGTTCAATCCCGGCCGGGGGTATGGTTTCTTTAAGCAGAGGTATGATAAAGCTCACGGTTCAGGGAGAGTGACCTAGTAGCGATCAGTGAAGAGGCGGGGCCAGGAGCTCGGACTCGACCCCTGCAACCTCAACTAGGTGAGTACAACTAGGTGAGTACACAAACACACACCCGCGGTCAGAGAGTTGTTAAACTCCAGACCGACGCACTAGCCACTGGGCCACCTGACTACAATAAGATTCATTCAACTAGGTATATTTATAAACCACAGGAAGGTTCGCATAGGCACCACTGTGACCACAAATGCAAGTTTTTACAGACGAATCTGCAGCCAGCGTGGCCGTGACGAACTCTAGCTCATGTCCCCTCAAAGCCGTCACCATGGCTCACGAAATCATAATTGCACGATTTACAGATATAGAACCCAGGGTCCGAGAGCCATAAAACTATCATCTCCAGTGGTATGGTTTGTTTGTAATCATGTCATTACAATTTCATGAGACAAAGAGGCATCACTAAACGTCATAGCTCCTACAGAAACAAGCTGACAGGAATGATAACATGTCAGTTTTCCAACTGGACATCAGATCCTGAGGAAAGACACAGGGAACAGAGGGGGAGGAGGAGTGGCACTGCTCATCAAAAACCAATGAGATTTGTAGGAGCTGGAGAGAGGAGATAGAGAAGCAAGAGACTACATGAAAGGAACACTTCAGGGGCATGTCGGCAATTAATTTCTTAGTTTTTGTTTTCTGTTCGGTTTCCTCCAGTTTTAGTGCACAAGACGAAGTACTTTCTTTAGTTACTGTAAATATTTGTCAATAAGATACCTCAAACAACAACTGAGAAAAGACTGATTTACTGAAAAAGCAACTTTTGCAGGACACTTCTCCTATATACGAATTTTGAATAAATTCCTGTCCTCTAAACATCTTATCTTTATTTCATAAAAAATAAAGTTTGTTAGTTCTTGGAATGTTGCAAAAAAATCTTCCTTTACTCCCACATAAATCCCAAAATATTTGGAATATTTGCAAAAAAAAAAAATATTGGAAATTTGAGAAATCATCATTTTACAATTTCTGTGAATATTATTCCACTTAATTAAGTAATAAAGGAGAAGTAAAGCGAAATAAGTGAATAAGTTACTTTCGAGATATTGGCCTTGAGCGCCAGCCGGCTCGCCGTCTCGAAAAAAAAAAAAAAGTCTGCGAAAATCGTGTTTGTTTCGGTGTTTCTTAGTAAACTGATGTTCTAGTGCAGTTATCCTCTTCAAAATACCGTTTTCTCTTACACAAAGACGACATGGAGAGGGGTAACGCATTATATAGAAATGTTCCCGATGGTCTCTCGCCATACTATGGCTTATTTTATTCAGTCTAGAGTATATAACACGTTTGCATGTTATTTATAGTGTTTGTTATGTCATAATAGATCAATTCTGATAGATAAATAAGCCGTACAGTTGATATAAGTTGATATAAGCGTTATAATGAAGTGATTTCTCCTGGCGGGAATACAGCCAAGTGTTCTCAGATGGTTCCTGATTGGGTGGAAGTCTACGGATAAGCTCCGCCTACTTTTTTATTATTATTATTATTTTATTTTTTTATTTTTATTTATTTATTTTTATTTCCAATTTGTGCACACATACAGAGGTACAAAAAAAATACAGATAAGAGCAGTATGCCAAAGCCACTTATACTATGCATAGCATTACGGGCTGGCTTAAAATTAACTTAAGATTAACTAAGCAATGATTATTATTATTATTATAATCAAAAAGAAGCGCTAAGCCACAAGGACTATACAGCGCTGCTACTAAGCAATGATGAAATCAGTGATAAAACATTAATGTAAACAGATAACTATAAAGCACAAGTGAGTATTACAAAGACAGGTCATATGGTTGCATTCAGTTAGGTAGTGATTCTGTTAGGTAGTGTATTTAAAAAATAATAAAGTTAGATTGGGTTTTAGGTTTAACATTTATGTGATATAATTGTGAGAAACATTTAAGATATACAATTTATAATGTTCAGTTATTCAGTATTTATTTGGTTTTGGGTGAGTAAGTAATCTTTGAGAAGAGACTTGAATTTATAAACAGGTTGTGTTTCTTTTATATTTACAGTTAATGAATTCCAGATTTTAGGGCCTTTTATGTGCATTGAGTTTTTACATAGTGTGAGATGGACACGAGGAACATCAAAGAGTGATCTGTGCCTTGTGTTATGGTCATGTGTTCTGTTGAGGTTGGCAAGGAGATGTTTGAGGGGAGGGTTAATATCAGAGTTAAGTGTTCTATGTATGTAATAGGTGCAGTAATAAGTATGGATGTTTTGTATGGTGAGTAGGTTTAGTGTGTTGAATATTGGTGGAGTGTGCTGCCTGTAGTGAGAATTTGTTATCATTCTATTATTATTATTATTATATATATATATATATATATATATATATATATATATATATATATATATATATATATATATATATATATATATATATATATATATATAAATATATATATATATATATACATATATATATAATATATATATATAATATATATATAATATATATATATATAATATATATATAATATATATATAATATATATATATATATATAATATAGTACCACCTCTAAAGCTGGAATGGGGACCCTCATCCTCAGAGAAGACAATAAACGTACCTCAGGGAAAACTCAAGGTTCTCCCCGTAGCTGTTTGAATATTTTCTTCTCCTACCACCCCCTATATTTATATTCTATGTGAACATTTATTAATAAACAAAATACATTTACAGAAAAAAACATAAACATGAATACAATGGCACAATGTATCAAAGATGATGAATTTCCTCCAGCTCCTCCGAGGCTGGACGTGAACCAAGTATGCAGCAAGCATTTCCCCTCTGGATGGCGACGCTGAGGCGCTGGAACATGAAAGTGGCTGCCCTTGGGTCCCTGGTGGTGTCGATGAGTCTGGAACCCAATTCTTTAAGGAAACGTGTGGCATTTTTTCCCCATGATCCCAAGGTCTCTGATCCCACTGGGACAAATTGATACTGTTGGCTAATGTCCCTGTACTTGCTGATCTTGTACTCCTCCCTGTGGTCAGCAGCTCCTCCCTGTCGCCCCACACTGTGATGGATATAGGTGCCAGCCAGTGTGGACACACAGGTATAGTCCCATGCTAAGAGCTTGCCATTCTTCCAAGGATAGATGGTGATCCCGTCGGGGCGGTTTGCTGGGTTGTGGGTATTGTTTGCTGCAAGTGATCGTGGCTCCCTCTCGGCAGGGCATCCAGCTGTAGCAAGGGTTCTCTTAATGATGTCGTTGACCTCATTGTGTCTTGCATGCCAGCCCTTGGTTTTGGAACAGTTGAGACCATGTAGACCGTATTGGTCTGCTTGCACTTCGCCGCAAATACACATATATATATAATATATATATATATATATATATATATATATATATATATATATATATATATATATATATATATATATATATATATATATATATATATATATATATATATATATATATATTGCTGATTGCTGGTTTCTTTTTCTGTCTCATAAACACGCTAGATAACAGGGATATCTTGCTACTCCTACTTACACATTGGTCACACTTCACAGACACGCACATGCATATATATATATATATACATACATCTAGGTTTTTCTCCTTTTTCTAAATAGCTCTTGTTCTTTTTTATTTCTTCTATTGTCCATGGGGAAGTGGAAAAGAATCTTTCCTCCGTAAGCCATGCGTGTCGTATGAGGCGACTAAAATGCCGGGAGCAATGGGCTAGTAACCCCTTCTCCTGTAGACATTTACTAAAAAAGAGAAGAAGAAAAACTTTATAAAACTGGGATGCTTAAATGTGCGTGGATGTAGTGCGGATGACAAGAAACAGATGATTGCTGATGTTATGAATGAAAAGAAGTTGGATGTCCTGGCTCTAAGCAAAACAAAGCTGAAGGGGGTAGGAGAGTTTCAGTGGGGGGAAATAAATGGGATTAAATCTGGAGTATCTGAGAGAGTTAGAGCAAAGGAAGGGGTAGCAGTAATGTTAAATGATCAGTTATGGAAGGAGAAAAGAGAATATGAATGTGTAAATGCAAGAATTATGTGGATTAAAGTAAAGGTTGGATGCGAGAAGTGGGTCATAATAAGCGTGTATGCACCTGGAGAAGAGAGGAATGCAGAGGAGAGAGAGAGATTTTGGGAGGTGTTAAGTGAATGTATAGGAGCCTTTGAACCAAGTGAGAGAGTAATTGTGGTAGGGGACCTGAATGCTAAAATAGGAGAAACTTTTAGAGAGGGTGTGGTAGGTAAGTTTGGGGTGCCAGGTGTAAATGATAATGGGAGCCCTTTGATTGAACTTTGTATAGAAAGGGGTTTAGTTATAGGTAATACATATTTTAAGAAAAAGAGGATAAATAAGTATACAAGATATGATGTAGGGCGAAATGACAGTAGTTTGTTGGATTATGTATTGGTAGATAAAAGACTGCTGAGTAGACTTCAGGATGTACATGTTTATAGAGCTGCCACAGATATATCAGATCACTTTCTAGTTGTAGCTACACTGAGAGTAAAAGGTAGATGGGATACAAGGAGAATAGAAGCATCAGGGAAGAGAGAGGTGAAGGTTTATAAACTAAAAGAGGAGGCAGTTAGGGTAAGATATAAACAGCTATTGGAGGATAGATGGGCTAATGAGAGCATAGGCAATGGGGTCGAAGAGGTATGGGGTAGGATTAAAAATGTAGTGTTAGAGTGTTCAGCAGAAGTTTGTGGTTACAGGAAAGTGGGTGCAGGAGGGAAGAGGAGCGATTGGTGGAATGATGATGTAAAGAGAGTAGTAAGGGAGAAAAAGTTAGCATATGAGAAGTTTTTACAAAGTAGAAGTGATGCAAGGAGGGAAGAGTATATGGAGAAAAAGAGAGAGGTTAAGAGAGTGGTGAAGCAATGTAAAAAGAGAGCAAATGAGAGAGTGGGTGAGATGTTATCAACAAATTTTGTTGAAAATAAGAAAAAGTTTTGGAGTGAGATTAACAAGTTAAGAAAGCCTAGAGAACAAATGGATTTGTCAGTTAAAAATAGGAGAGGAGAGTTATTAAATGGAGAGTTAGAGGTATTGGGAAGATGGAGGGAATATTTTGAGGAATTGTTAAATGTTGATGAAGAAAGGGAAGCTGTGATTTCGTGTATAGGGCAAGGAGGAATAACATCTTGTAGGAGTGAGGAAGAGCCAGTTGTGAGTGTGGGGGAAGTTCGTGAGGCAGTAGGTAAAATGAAAGGGGGTAAGGCAGCCGGGATTGATGGGATAAAGATAGAAATGTTAAAAGCTGGTGGGGATATAGTTTTGGAGTGGTTGGTGCAATTATTTAATAAATGTATGGAAGAGGGTAAGGTACCTAGGGATTGGCAGAGAGCATGCATAGTTCCTTTGTATAAAGGCAAAGGGGATAAAAGAGAGTGCAAAAATTATAGGGGGATAAGTCTGTTGAGTGTACCTGGTAAAGTGTATGGTAGAGTTATAATTGAAAGAATTAAGAGTAAGACGGAGAATAGGATAGCAGATGAACAAGGAGGCTTTAGGAAAGGTAGGGGGTGTGTGGACCAGGTGTTTACAGTGAAACATATAAGTGAACAGTATTTAGATAAGGCTAAAGAGGTCTTTGTGGCATTTATGGATTTGGAAAAGGCGTACGACAGGGTGGATAGGGGGGCAATGTGGCAGATGTTGCAAGTGTATGGTGTAGGAGGTAGGTTACTGAAAGCAGTGAAGAGTTTTTACGAGGATAGTGAGGCTCAAGTTAGAGTATGTAGGAAAGAGGGAATTTTTTTCCCAGTAAAAGTAGGCCTTAGACAAGGATATGTGATGTCACCGTGGTTGTTTAATATATTTATAGATGGGGTTGTAAGAGAAGTAAATGCGAGGGTCTTGGCTAGAGGCGTGGAGTTAAAAGATAAAGAATCACACACAAAGTGGGAGTTGTCACAGCTGCTCTTTGCTGATGACACTGTGCTCTTGGGAGATTCTGAAGAGAAGTTGCAGAGATTGGTGGATCAATTTGGTAGGGTGTGCAAAAGAAGAAAATTAAAGGTGAATACAGGAAAGAGTAAGGTTATGAGGATAACAAAAAGATTAGGTGATGAAAGATTGAATATCAGATTGGAGGGTGAGAGTATGGAGGAGGTGAACGTATTCAGATATTTGGGAGTGGACGTGTCAGCGGATGGGTCTATGAAAGATGAGGTGAATCATAGAATTGATGAGGGAAAAAGAGTGAGTGGTGCACTTAGGAGTCTGTGGAGACAAAGAACTTTGTCCTTGGAGGCAAAGAGGGGAATGTATGAGAGTATAGTTTTACCAACGCTCTTATATGGGTGTGAAGCGTGAGTGATGAATGTTGCAGCGAGGAGAAGGCTGGAGGCAGTGGAGATGTCATGTCTGAGGGCAATGTGTGGTGTGAATATAATGCAGAGAATTCGTAGTTTGGAAGTTAGGAGAGGTGCGGGATTACCAAAACTGTTGTCCAGAGGGCTGAGGAAGGGTTGTTGAGGTGGTTCGGACATGTAGAGAGAATGTAGCGAAACAGAATGACTTCAAGAGTGTATCAGTCTGTAGTGGAAGGAAGGCGGGGTAGGGGTCGGCCTAGGAAAGGTTGGAGGGAGGGGGTAAAGGAGGTTTTGTGTGCGAGGGGCTTGGACTTCCAGGAGGCATGCATGAGCGTGTTTGATAGGAGTGAATGGAGACAAATGTTTTTTAATACTTGACGTGCTGTTGGAGTGTGAGCAAAGTAACATTTATGAAGGGATTCAGGGAAACCGGCAGGCCGGACTTGAGTCCTGGAGATGGGAAGTACAGTGCCTGCACTCTGAAGGAGGGGTGTTAATGTTGCAGTTTAAAAACTGTAGTGTAAAGCACCCTTCTGGCAAGACAGTGATGGAGTGAGTGATGGTGAAAGTTTTTCTTTTTCGGGCCACCCTGCCTTGGTGGGAATCGGCCAGTGTGATAATAAAAAAAAAAAAAAGATATATATATATGTATATATTATATATATATATATATATATATATATATGTATATATATATATATATATATATATATATATATATATATATATATATATATATATATATGAGTTAAGCTATTTTTCTATATGAATAACTCAATTTCCATCAGTTTTTTGGGAAGCGCGCGAAAAATTGCCCTACAAGCCCTTTCAGTCTAGAGGTCCCAAGGTGGTAATTGCAGAATAGTAGGAGGGCTAAGAAGATGTAGGTGGTACTGGAAAACCTGATGTACCAACACAAGAAGGACACTCCCAGAGAGAGAGGGGAGAGTCTGAACCAGCAAGACTGAACCTAGTATTCACCTTGAGTAGTGGAGATATTCACGATATCACATATGAAAGACCCCTTGGAGACAGTGACCAGTGAAGAAGCATCAGTGGGACAGAGAACTGGCAGGGAGATCAATAAATGAGATGATGAAATATGTGAAAAGAATATGCAAGGAAACTGAGGAAAGGTTTCTACCCAAAGGTAACAGAAATAATGGGAAGGCCAGGACGAGCCCTTGGTTCACTCAAAGGTGTAAAGAAGCCAAAATCAAACATGCTAGGGAATGGAAGAAGCATAGAAGGCAAAGGACCCAGGAGAATGGGGAAAACAGTTGTAGGGCCAGATATGAATATGCTCAGGTAAGGAAGGAAGTCCAACGATAATATGATAATGACACAGCAGCGAAAAACTAATTTGACTTGAAGCTGTTGTAAATGCACAGCAGGACAACAGCAGTCAAGGACCAGGCAAAGGAAGGAAGGAAAGAGGGGAGATCACAGGAAACGAGTAAGAACTATGTGAGGAGCTGAACATGAGATTCAAAGAAATTTTCACAGAGGAGAGAGAAGGAGCTCTAGAAAGACTGTGAGGTGTGGATGTGTCAGCATAGTTGCTGATCTCTTACATGTGTTGTATAGCTTATCTGAGTATCATAGTACCATCCATATGTTACATATATATGATCCCTTACTAGGCCTAGGGACCAGTTTGTGTGACATCACGTGATGCACATGTGTGTGCGAGTACCTCTGTAACTTCCTTAGTCCATGGATAGGTCTACAACAGGAACAAGGCAGGCTGGGCCTCCATTACCACAGTCTGACAATATATAGTGTAACTATCCACAAGTGTGTTTATCTACAACCATCACATCTCCTTTCGAAACCCCCATGAGAAATTGGTGGCAGCAGTGTGGGCACAAAATTGATAATAATGCAAGTGCACAGAGATAAATTCTCTCAGCCGACGACGGACATTTTGTGTGGCCAGTAGGCCGACCTAGCCAAGCTGCCACTCGAGCAAGCGTCTACCATCCCTCTGCACTATTCACTGGCCAGTCTCTGTGTATCAGTGTTTATCTGCTTATTTGCATTACTCCCGAAGGGTTGACCCGAGTTTGCAAATTAAGCCAAGCCAGCAAGCCAGTCTGTGGTGGGGGAGTCAGCCCAAGCCCAGTACAGCCAGCCTTACACCATCCAGCCTTGCCTGCCAAGCCAGCTTTCCACCCCTGCTGCGCTCATCGTTACAAGTTATCAAGCCAGTCTGTGTTGAGGGTAGCAGGGAACGCCGCCAGCCACGAGTCTCCACCATCTTCCTCCACCATCCACCTCATTCTACAACATCGCTACAGTGTTAATGAATAATATTTTTTCATAGAGACATTTGCGAGTGTTGAGACAATTTTCTTGACTGATTTCTTAGTGACATTCAGTGACTATTGATTAGACTCAGTGTTCATTATATACTGTTTGCAACAATATTTTTTTTCTCTTCTTTCTTCAGTGTTAATTTTCGTGCTTTATTTTATGTCTGTTGTGTTGTGCTTCTTTTTTTTCATATACTTGAAGTAAGTACTTTAGCATTTTTGCTTGTTGTGTGCAATATATAAGCAGTATAAAACTTATGTTTACACTTCACAATTATCTTGTGTTCACAGTATTGCAGTGAAGTAATTCAGTAATTTATTATCTTATATTCTGCATCGCAACTCACTGTTGTCTCAGTTATTTTTTTTCTCCCAGCATTTGTCTATTCTTGATGTTTTTGTTTTCATTCATTTGCCAATTTATTTATTTTTTCTCTGTGTGTTGAACATTCTTGTGTTAATTCTTTTCATTTAGCCAGTGTCTAATTTGTTTTATTTCCACAGACAATAGTGCCATTATTTTGTTTTAAGCAAAACAATTATTTCCAAATTTTTTTGCCAACACAAGACCATATTGCAAGAAAATTCTGGTAGTATTGTGCATATATTGTCATGTTGTGTTCTGCATCACTGTAAGTGTTCAAACCTTCTTTGTTTTGTGTTTTTGTATCTATTATTTTTCATATTTCATTTAATAAATTCACTCTTAGTGCAATTTTTTTTAACTTCAATATCTGTATTGTTGACTATGTTCATTTCTTTTTCCCTGTGCTTGCAGAGAGAGATAGTAGATCCGTTCTACCTTGCTCATATTACGTGTTATAGTGTTACTTTTCAACCGGGGAGAGTCATCCACTCCACCGAGTTTGTTCATACCTCCAGTAAGAAAGAACAGATCCCTTGTGGTCTGGTGTGATTCGATTCCTGCTCCAGGAAGATCTTATTCTGGCTGTGAAGCCACCGGCACCCATCAGTGACTTTGTAATGAGCCAAGAATTACTGTATCGAACAGCCGAGTTGGGTACCCCAAGCAGAAGGGTATATCAATTAGTAATTCCACAGTCACTAGTGAACGTAGCTCTACAGCTAGTTCATGATGTACCAGGTGTTGCACACTCTGGTATAGATCGTTCTGTGAAACAAGCCAGAATGAAATACTTTTGGCCAAGTATGGCAACTGACATTTCTGAGTATGTTAAGAAATGGAGTGTTTGTATGCAACAGAAAGGAAATGTCAATGGTCCTAATCCAATCCAGGTGTATCCAACTACTATCGAACCGTGGGAAAGAGTTGCCCTTGATTTGTTAACCAATTTTAAATGTTCCCTCCAAGGCAACAAACATCTGTGTGTTATGGTAGACCATTTCACCAGATATTGTGAGTTAGTTCCTATTGCAGGTAAGACTGCAGAGACAGTAGCTAAAGCGTTTAAAGAACGCATTACCTGTAGGCATACCACCCCTAAGTCCTTAGTAACAGATAATGGAGGTGAATTCTGTAATAAGATTCTTGAAAATTTGTGTACTTTGTACAAGATCTCTAAATCCACCATTGTTCCTCATCATCCTGCCAGCAATGGGTTGGCGGAACGAACCTATAAGAAAGTTCTTGATGTCTTGAGAGCCACTATCAATCCCAACAGTGAAACCTGGGATGAAGTTAAACCAGATGTTCAATGGGCCATAAATTCTGCTTGCAATGCTTCCATAGGTGACACTCCACATTATGCATTGTATGGTGTAGACAAGCGTTTACCCTATGAGTCGTTACATTCCACTCCGAAACCCAATTACAATCCAGATGGTTTCATAGCAACTCGTACCAGCATAGCTCAGAGTGTTTTTAGAAGAATCCGTGAAATCAACAGCAGAATTTACTAGAGTAACTAATAGCCGTGCTAAGCCGACAAAAATTAAAGTGGGTTAGAGAGTAATGCTGACTAATTTCAACAAAACATCCGCAATGCTTAAGCTAGATCAAAAGTTTGTTGGCCCTTATCGGGTAGTTGAACATATCAATGGCAATAAGTATAAGGTTAGAGAAATTAGTACTGGTCAGTACAAAGAATCGCATTCAGATCATATGAAGTTAGTATGCGATGTTGATGATATTGCTACCCAGACTAATGTGACAGATGCTGACAATCCTCCTGACTCTGTACCCTCTACCTCTAATACTCAGCCAGATAATCAACCCGAATGTCATTATTCTTTGCGTACACGACAAGTAATGAGAAACTCACAAGTATCTTGTTCAGATTCAACAACCATCCTTGTCTCCTGTTGAGTTAGTGGATGACAATGCTTTGGGCTTGAATATGTTGTTCAGTGATGTTCTGTGCCCATGATCATTAACATTGACTCACCCTGGTCATCAACCTAGTCAGGACACAACTGACGTTAAATTTCTAACTCATGATGATTTAATCAAGGATCAGTTTGTTAATTAGTCAATGGAAAAACTGAGAGATATAGCAGTTACTGAGAGTGAAGCAAAGGATCTCGATAATTGTTACTATTATAGTAATGGTGTACTGATGGAGAAAAATACATGTAAGTTGTCAGCTGATAGTGTTTCCACCACAGACAAGCATCTCGTAGTGTTACAAGTTACATTTCGTGAACAACCCATTGATTTTGCTCACAATAGTCCCATAGAAGGACATTTGGGTGTCAAGAAGACACTCGGTAAACTGGCAAAACATTTTACTTTGCCAAAAATGTAGGAAACAGTAGCTGATCATGTGCGACGTTGCCACGTGTGTCAAGTGACAGGCAAGTCAGCACACACACTGTCACCTACATCTCTCACTGAGCTTACTAGTAGCAAAGTTCAGGAGGAAGATCAAATACAACCTGCCTCAAAACCACCTAAAAGCTGCTTATCCAGGACAACCCCAGTGCAACCAAACATTCTAACCCAAAACACACCTGTCAGACCCAATGACGCCACCCACTTCATTACAAACTCGGCCTTCACAGCAACCACCAAAAGTCCCTCATCGGGTCTTCCTCATCCACAACACCAACGTACCTCCAGGACCACGGTTTTAAAAAGAATTTGAAGGTCTGGTATACTAATGCAGATGAAATAACAAGAGCGGCATGAAAATATTGAGGAGATATCCCCAGACATAACAGCACACACAGAAACGAAACCCACCAGGATGATAACAGATGCAGTCTTTCCACCAGGATATTAAATCATTAGAAAAGATAGAGGGAGCAGAGAAGGAGGAGGAGTTGCACTGCTCATTAAAAACCAGTGGGGATTTGAGGAAATGGAAGGAATGGATGGAATGAGCGAAAGAGATTACATAGTAGGAACAATCTAGTCTGAGGGTCATAAAGTGATAATTGTAGTGATGTACAATCCACCACAGAACTGCAGGAAGCCAAGAGAAGAATATGAAGAGAGCAACAGAGCAACGGTCGACACACTAGCCGAGGTGGCCAGAAGAGCTCACATGGGGAGAGCAAAGTTAACAGTTATGGGTGATTTTAATCACAGGAAGATTGACTGGTAAAACCTGAATCCCCATAGGGGTCCTGAAACATGGAGAACCAAGATGATGGATGTGGTACTGGAAAACCTTATGCATCAACATGTTAGAGACACTACCAGAGAGAGAGGTTAGGATGATCCAGCAAGACTGAACCTTGTATTCACCTTGAGTAGTTCAGACATCAAGAATATCATATACGTAAGGTTCATTGGAGCTAGTGATCATGTGGTTCTGTGCTTTGATTACATAGTTGAGCTACAACTGGAGAGGGTAGCAGGAACAGGATGGGAAAAACCAAAAAGGGAGGACTACACAGGCATTTCTGCATGACGCTCAGTGGGAGAGAGAACTGGCAAGAAAATCAGTAACTGAGATGATAGAATATGTGTTACAAAAAATGCGATATCTAATAAGCATAGAGATCTCCAGTGAATACTTGAAAAGTCTGCCCCTCAAGTCTGCCCCTCAAGTCTGCCCCTCAAGTCTGCCCCTCAAGTCTGCCCCTCAAGTCTGCCCCTCAAGTCTGCCCCTCAAGTCTGCCCCTCAAGTCTGCCCCTCAAGCATTCAGCCCGTTACTGGGTTTTTGTAACAAGCAGTCAGTATCCTGGGCCAATTATCGATTAGAATTTAATAGTAAGATTCAGTTAATAGATAACTAAAGAAATAAATTTTAAGATGTTTATATAGAAAGATAAAGTTGTCTAGGTGGACAAAATCAAAGAAAATTAATTTATATAATAAGGGATATAAGTTCCTACACTTTTCTCGTGCTGAAAGGCACGTACCATATCTTTATGGTTCTTAAGTACCGTCTGGTACATTGTTATCATTTAAGATCATAATACTGATACATACAAGTGAGTATGTGTGTATGTGTGTGTGTGTGTGTGTATGTATGTGCTCTAAGTAGTTCACTATGTCTCAAGACTTGACTGGACTTAACCAGTGGCTGACTAAACGTCCTCACATAAGCTATCTTCTTGACCAACCTGGCAATCAGAACAGCTTTCTTGAACAGTAAGACGACCGATTCGCCGAACAGCAACATAACAAGCAACAGGAACACAGAGTCAGGAACCAAGAGATAAAATAACGACCCTAAGTGGGGACCATCTGCAGATTCTCAAGAAAAGTCACAAAACTTCCATAATAGTGAATCATAGTTCAGCATAACAAAATCCCTGACTGTGACAGTGCACAGATACGAGAACAAATTAGGTCAGAAGCTACAGCTAAGGACCTGAATTTCTCAGTGTCAGTGTGACACACAACCTCAGTAAAACGTCGAGAAATCACTAAGTCTAGGCTATGCTCTGTGAACAGTTGCACAGAGTTACGAGAAGTATGTTTCATCTCACCACAGAAAACATACTCTACCAGAACAGAGTCTAAACAACGAACAACAACCAGAAAGAGTGACAGAGATGTTGCTCCAACAAGGGCCGACAAAGGAGAGCTGGAGCTGGAGGTGTTGTTGGAACCAGCACCAGCCAAAGAGAGAGAAAGGAAGACAAGACCGTCTTCTGACTCAGGTGTGATGTGATCATGCCACTGGTCACGTGACTCTCCCGTGGACTGCTTCTGCACAGCAACTACAGAGAAGCCGGCAATTAAACAAACGAGGAGGCAGTTATCAAGGTAGTTTGTCAATGCGGGCAGCTACTAAACACTCTCGAGCAATGAGCACAAAAGTGTGAATGTTACATCCTACCTAATAATATGGCTAAATCAAATAATAATATAAAGCAATATATTTACGATTTAGCTAATATCGCAGATATCAGCAATATAAAATTATATGAACAGGTAATATACATTAAAATTGAGATATATACATGTACATACATTGTGACCCATTCAGGGGTCGCAATAGTATGTGACAAAATGCAAAGAGGCAGAGGAGAGGGTTGTTCTCAAGGGAAACAGGAATATTGGGAAGACCAGAATGAGTCCTTAGTTCACTCAAAAGTGTAGGGAGGCAAAAACTAAGTGCATCAGAGAATGGAAAAAGTACAGAAGACAAAAGATGCAGGGAAAGAAAGAGACTATCCGAAGAGCCAGAAACGAATATGCAGAGATAAGAAAGGAAGCTCAGCGAGAATATGAAAATGATCAAAGCATCGAAAGTCAAGCCTTACCCAAAGCTCTTGCATAGCCACATCAGGAGGATAACAACAGTGAAGGACCAGGTAATCAGGTTGAGGAAAGAAGGTGGGGAGAAAAGTTCACATGAAACAACAAAGAGGTATGTGAGGAGCTCAACATGAGATTTGAAGAAGTATTTACAGAGGAGACAGGAAGGACTCAGGAATTCAGAATGAGGAAGTACACCAACAAGTGCTGGATGAAATACACACAGCAGAAGAGGAGGTGAAGAAGCTGCTATGTGAACTTGGTACTTCAAGGTGGTGGGACCAGACAACATCTCCCTGTGGATCCTTAGAGAGGGAGCAGAACCCCACAACCAAACATGCTATCTGAACACAGACCACAATCCACACAGCCCCCACCCCACACTATGCTGTAGAATCCCACTGCACACTGCCAGGTCCCCCACCCTCACAGGCCTTCCAAAACAGTGCTTGAGAGGAAACTGAAGGTATGGTACACCAACCTTGATGAAATAACAAATAAGTGGGAGGAGTGGCAGGAAAGGGTCAAATGGCATCACCGGACATCATAGCCTTCACTGAAACCAAGCTCACAGGGATGATGACAGATGCCATCTTTCGAAGAGGATATCAGATCCTGAGGAAAGACAGAGGGAGCAGAAGGGGTGGAGGAGTGGCGCTGCTGATCAAAAACCGTTGGGGTTTTGATAAGCTGGAGAGAGGAGACAGAGGAAAA
Source organism: Cherax quadricarinatus (assembly GCF_038502225.1). Lineage (NCBI taxonomy): Eukaryota > Metazoa > Arthropoda > Malacostraca > Decapoda > Parastacidae > Cherax > Cherax quadricarinatus. The sequence goes on from NW_027195116.1 coordinate 129,294, forward strand.
GCAAGAGATTACATATTAGGAGCGCTTTAGTCTGGAGGTTCCAAGGTGGTAATTGCAGTGATGTATAACCTACCACAGAACAGCAGGAGGCCAAAGCAAGAGCATGATGAGAGCAATAGAGCAATGGCTGACTGGCCGATGTGGCCCGAGGAGCTCTTGCGATCAGGGCAAAGCTACTGATTATGGGTGACTGCAACGACAAGGAAATCGACTGGGAGAACTTAGAGCCATATGGGGGCTAAGATGATGGAGGTGGTACTGGAAAACCTCATGTACCAACTCATAGGAGACACTACCAGAGAGAGAGAGAGGAGAGGATGAACCAGTGAGACTGGAACTAGTATTCATAATGAGAAGTGCAGATACTGAGGACATTACATAAGAACATAAGAAAGGAGGAACACTGCAGGAGGCCTGCTGGCCCATACTAGGCAGGTCCTTTACAATTCATCCCACTAACAAAACATTTGCCCAACCCAATTTTCAATGCCACCCAAGAAATAAGCTCTGATGTGAAAGTCCCACTCAAATCCAACCCCTCCCATTCATGTACTTATCCAACCTAGATTTGAAACTACCCAAAGTCCCAGCCTCAATAACCCAACAAGGTAGACTGTTCCACTCATCAACTACCCTATTTCCAAACCAATACTTTCCTATGTCCTTTCTAAATCTAAACTTATCTAATTTAAATCCGTTACTGCGGGTTCTCTCTTGGAGAGACATCTCAAGACCTTATTAATATCCCCTTTATTAATACCTATCTTCCACTTATACACTTCGATCAGGTCTCCCCTCATTCTTCGTCTAACAAGTGAATGTAACTTAAGAGTCTTCAATCTTTCTTCATAAGGAAGATTTCTAATGCTATGTATTAATTTAGTCATCCTACGCTGAATGTTTTCTAACGAATTTATGTCCATTTTGTAATACGGAGACCAGAACTGAGCTGCATAATCTAGGTGAGGCCTTACTAATGATGTATAAAGCTGCAGTATGACCTCTGGACTTCTGTTGCTTACACTTCTTGATATAAATCCCATTAATCTATTTGCCTTATTACGTACGTTTAGGCATTGCTGTCTTGGTTTAAGGTTGCTGCTCACCATAATCCCCAAGTCCTTTTTGCAATCTGTATGGCTAAGTTCTACATCATTTAACTTATAAGTACTAGGGTTATGGGCACTCCCAAGCTTCAGAACCTTGCATTTATCTACATTGAACTGCATCTGCCACTTTTCTGGCCAAGAATAGAGTTTGTTTAAATCCTCCTGAAGTTCCATAACATCTACGTTTGAATCAATTATCCTACCTATCTTTGTGTCATCGGCGAATTTGCTCATATCACTAGTAATTCCCTCATCAAGATCATTGATATATATTATAAACAACAACGGGCCCAAGACTGATCCCTGTGGAACGCCACTTGTTACAGATCCCCACTCGGATTTAACCCCATTTATGGACACTCTCTGCTTCCTGTCAGTGAGCCATGACTCGATCCACGAGAGCACTTTTCCCCCAATGCCATGAGCTACCACTTTCTTTAACAGTCTATGGTGCAGAACTCTATCAAAAGCCTTACTAAAATCTAAGTAAATAATATCAAATTCTTTATTGTGGTCAACAGCCTCAAAAGCTTTACTGAAGAAAGTTAATAAATTAGTTAGACCAGACCGGCCTCTTGTGAACCCATGCTGAGTATCATTAATCAAGCTATGCTTATCGAGATGGCTTCTTATAATCTCAGCTATAATTGACTCTAGTAATTTGCCTACAATTGAGGTCAGGCTTATTGGGCGGTAATTTGACGGTAACCACTTGTCCCCTGTTTTAAAAATAGGAGTTACATTAGCCATCTTCCACATATCAGACACTACACCTGTTTGAAGAGATAAATTAAAAATATTAGTTAATGGTTCACAGAGTTCCATTTTGCATTCCTTAAGAACCCTTGAAAAAACCTCATCAGGACCCGGTGACTTATTTTGCTTCAGTCTGTCTATCTGCTTCACATCCATTTCACTAGTGACTGTGATGTTACATAATTTACCTTCTTCTGGCCCACTATAAAAATTAATTACTGGAATATTGTTAGTGTCTTCCTGTGTGTAAATAATTATTTAAAATCAAGCACATTTCATTCTCTTTGTCAGTAAGATGCCCATAGTTATTTTTAAGGGGACCTATCTTATCTCTAACTTTTGTTCTATAGACCTGGAAAAAACTTTTTGGGTTAGTTTTAGAATCCCTAGCAACTTTAATTTCATAGTCCCTTTTAGCTTTTCTTATCCCCTTTTTAATGTCCCTCTTAATGTCAATATACTGATTCATAAGATGACCCTCACCTCTTTTGATACGCCTATAAATTCCTTTCTTATGTCCTAGTAGATATTTGAGCCTATTATTCATCCATTTTGGGTCATTTCTATTTGATCTAATTTCTTTATATGGGATAAACGTTCTTTGAGCAGCATGTATAGTGTTCAGAAAACTGTCATATTGATAGCTCTCTTCGTTACCCCAGTCAACAAATGATAAGTGTTCTCTAAGCCCATCGTAATCTGCTAAGCGAAAATCTGGGACTGTTACTGAGTTATCGCTACTATTGTACTTCCATTCAATGCTAAATGTAATTGATTTATGGTCGCTAGCACCCAGTTCCTCTGAAATTTCATTATATCTGAAAGACCCCTTGGGGCCAGTGATCATGTGGTTCTGAGTTTCAAATACATTGGGGAGTTACAAGTGGAGGGGTAAGCAAGAAGGGCTGGACAAATGAAGCCAAACTACAAGAAAGGGGACTACGTAGGCATGAAGAACTTTCTGCACAGGGTTCGGTGGGACAGAGAGCTGACAGAAAAGTCAGTAAACGAGATAATGGAATATATGACAACTATATGCAAGAAAGTTGGAGACAGGTTTGTACCCAAGTGTAACAATAATAACGAAAAAGCCAGGATGAGCTCGTGGTTCACCCAGAAGTGAAGGGAGGCTAAACCAAGTGTTCCTGGGAATGGAGGAAGTATAGAAGGCAAAGGACCCAGTAGAATAAGGAGAGCAGTTGTAGAGACAAATGAATACGCACAGATAAGAAGGGAGGCCCAAAAACAATACGAGAATGACATTGCAGTGAAAGCCAAGTCTGACCCAAAGCTGCTGTACAGCCTCATGAGGAGGAAAACAAGTCAAGGACCAGGTAGTCAGGCTGACGAAGGAAGAAGGGAAGGTCACAAAAAATTATCACAAAGTATGTGAGGAGCACAACATGAGATTCAAAGAAGTGTTCATGCAGGAGACAGAAGGGCCTCCAGAAAGGCAGAGAGGTTGGGTACACCATCAGAGTTTGGACATAATACATACAAACGAGGAGGAAGTGAAAAGGCTGCTAAGCGAGCTAGATACCTTAAAGGCGATGGGGCCGGATAACATCTATCCATTTGTCCTGAGAGAGGGAGCAGAGGCGCTATGTGTACCACTAACAACAATCTCCAACACATCTATCGAAACTGGTTGACTACCTGACGTATGGAAGACAGCAGATGTAGTCCCATTCTTTTAAGAAGGAAACAGACACGAGGCATTAAAATACAGACCAGTGTCACTGACATGCATAGTATGCAAGGTCATGGAGAAGATTATCAGGACAAGAGTGATGGAGCACCTACAAAGGCATGAGCTTATCAACGACAGCCAGCATGGCTTCAGGGATGGGAAATCCTGCATCACGAACCTCCAGGAAAAACTTTAGGACAAGGCAGGGATAACAGGGAAGGCACTACAATGGATCAGGGAATACCTGTCAGGAAGACAACTGTGAGTCATGGTGCGTGGTGAGGTGTCAGAGTGGACGCCTGTGGCCAGCGGGGTGCCACAGGGATAAGTGCTAGGATGGGTACTGTTTCTGGTATTTGTGAACGACATGACAAAAGGAATAGACTCCAAAGAGTCCCTGTTTGCAGATGATGTGAAGTTGATGAGAAGAATTCAATCAGACAAGGTCCAGGCTGCAGGCCTGGTCCAGCAACTGGCTCCTGGAGTTCAACCACACTATGTGCAGTGTCATGAAGACTGGGGAAAGGCAAAGAAGGCCACACATGGAGTACAGTCTAGGGGGCCAGAGCTTACAAACGTCACTCAAGAAAAAGGATCTTGGAGTTAGTATAACACTGGGCACATCTTCTGAGGCGCACATCAACCAAATAACTGCTGCAGCATACAGGCGCCTGGCAAACTTAAGAAAAGCATTTCGACATATTAATCAGGAGTCATCATCCAGGACCCTGTACACTGTATGTTAAGCCCATATTGGAGTATGCAGCACCAGTTTGGAACACTCATCTAGCCAAGCATATAAGGAAACTAGAGAAAGTGCAAAAGTTTGCAACAAGACTAGTCCCGGAGCTAAAGGGTATGTCCTACGAGGATAGGTTAACGGAAATCGACCTGACGACACTAGAAGACAGGAGAGCTAGGGGAAATATGATTACGACATATAAAATACTGAGAGGAATCGACAATATGGACAGAGACAGGATGTTCCAGAGATGGGACACAACAACAAGGGGTGACAGTTGGAAGTTGAAGACTCAGATGAGCCACAGGGATGTTAGCAAGTATTTCTTCAGTCACAGGGCAGTCAGGAAGTGGAATAGCCTGGCTAGTGATGTAGTGGAGGCAAGATCCATACATAGCTTTAATGACAGGAATGATAAAGCTCATGGAGCAGGTAAAGTGACCGAGTAGCAGTCAGTGAAGAGGCGGGGCCAGGAGCTGTGACTCGACCCCTGGAACCACAACTAGGTAAGCACAACTAGGTGAGCACACACACACACACTCAAATATATTTGTTATTATTAAAAGAAATTCATTGTCATAATATTTACTGTTTCTGTTTTTACAGTAAACTTATATATTATTTCTGACCTTCAGTCACTTGATCATATTTTCATACTTAAATCTTAGAGGTACATGAGAACCTTCCACAACAACCAAAGGGTAATGGGAACCTTCCACAACAACCAAAGGGTAATGGGAACCTGCCAGAACAACCAAAGGGTAATGGGAACCTGCCAGAACAACCAAAGGGTAATGGGAACCTGCCAGAACAACCAAAGGGTAATGGGAACCTGCCAGAACAACCAAAGGGTAATGGGAACCTGCCAGAACAACTAAGGGTCTAACTGGAGCCTACCTGGAGGGTATTCCTGGAATAAACGCCCCCGCGGCCAGGTCCACGAGCAGGCCTTCCGTGGATCAGAGCATGGTTAACCAGGCTGCTCCTGCTGGCTCCACATAGTCCAACCTACGAACCACAGCCCGGCTGATCCCACACCGACTTTAAGTATCAGTACAGCCAGGGGTCTATTAGTAATTCCCCTTATGCTTTGTGGGAGGCTGTTGAACAGTCTTGGGCCCCTGACACTTATGGTGTTTTCTCTTAGTGTACCAATGGCGCCCGTACTTTTTCTTGGGGATATTTTGCATTGCCTGCCCAGTCTTTTACTTTTGTAGGGAGTGATATCTGTGTGCAGATTCGGGACCATTCCTTCTAGGATTTTCCAAGTGTAGATTATGATATATCTCTCTCTCCTGCGTTTCAGCGAGCACAAGTCAAGTGCTTCCAAGCCTTCCCAGTAGTTGAGGTGCTTGATGGAACTTATACGTGAAGTAACGGTTCTCTGTACACTCTCTAGATCTGCAATTTCACCTGCGTTGAACGGAGATGTTAATGTACAGCAGTATTCCAGCATCTCTTGTTTTGAACGTTCTCATTATCCATCCTATCATTTTCTTTGCACTTGTGATCGTGGCACTGTTGTGTTCCTTGAAAGTGAGATCCTCAGGCATTACCACTCCCAGGCCCCTCACATTATTTTTCTGCTATATTGTATGGTCAGAGTTTGTAGTATACTCTGTTCTAGTTATTATCTCCTCCAGTTTTCCATAACAGAGTAGTTGGAATTTGTCCTCATTGAACATCATATTGTTTTCCGTTGCCCATTGGAAGATTTGGTTTTTATCTTCTTGGAGGTTAACTGTGTCCTCAATAGATGATAGTCTCACGCAGATCGTAGTATCATTTGCAAAGGATGACACGGTGCTGCGGATTACATCTCTGTCTATGCCTTATATGAAGATGAGGAACAGGATGGGGGCGAGTACTGTGCCTTGTGGAACAGAGCTTTTCACTATGGCAGCCTCCAATTTAACTCTGTTGACCACTACTCGATTGGTTAGGAAGTTGAAGATCCATCTCTCCACTTCGCCAGTTATTCCTTTAGCACGTATTTTGTGTGCTATTACGCCTTGATAGCATTTGTCAAATGCTTTTGCAAAGTCTGTCTATATTACATCTGCATTCTGTTTTTCTTCCAGTGCATCCAAGACCATAACATAGTGATCCAGTAGTTGCGAGAGGCTGGAGCGACCTGCCCTGAACCCATGTTGCCTTGGATTGTGCAGTTTTGGGAATCCAGGTGGTTTGCAGTCATGATTCTTAGCACTCTCTCAAAGATTTTTATGATGTGGGACGTTAGAGCTATTGGTCTATAGTTCTTAGCTAATGCTTTGCTGCCACTTTTATGGAGTTCGGCTAAATCCTTTGTTTTAAGTAACTGTGGAATTTCACCCATGTCTAGGCTCCTTCTCCACAGTATACTTAGGGCACGTGAGAGGGGTTTCTTGCAGCTCTTAATGAACAAAGAGTTCCATGAGTCTGGGCCCGGGACTGAGTGCATGGGCATGTTGTCAATGGCTTTTCCAAAGTTTATCAGAGTTTGGGTAATGCCGGAAATCTTGCATACATTGATGGAGTTTTGAGGCTCATTCATGAAGAAATCATTTAGATTGTCGATCTTCAGACTGATTAGTGGCTCACTAAACACAGAGTCGTACAGGAATTTCAGTATCTCACTCATTTCCTTATTGTCATCTGTGTAAGTCCTATCCTGTCTGAGCAAGGGCTCGATACTAGATGTGGTAGTTGCCTTGTTTTTGGAATATGAAAAGAAATATTTCGAATTTCTTTCAACTTCAATAATCGCTTTAAGCTCCTCCTGTCTCTCCTGGTTCCTGTAAGGGTTCTTTAACTTAAGTACGATACTTTCCACTTCCCTGGTCAGCGCTTCCTTCCATGTATCAGATAATCTGGCGTTCCTGAGGAGCTCAGTGGTTCATTGTCTTCTTCTGTAGAGGGAGCGTCTTTCTCTCTCCATTTTACTACTGCTCTTCTTCTTTCTTAGGGGAAAATGCCTAGAACATACTTCAGCTACCAGGAAGTTGATCCTTTCAAGGCACTGGTTTGGATCCATGTTATTTAATTAAGATATCTTCCAAACATGTTTTATTTAAGACATGGTTTACCTGGTCCCAGTTGACGTTCTTGTTGTTGAAGTTGTATTTTGTGAAGACACCTTCATAGAGACATGCATTTTGCTGATCAGGACCCCTCTGCATATAGATTACATTGTGATCAGAATTAGTTGCTTGCGATATTGTTATGTCTCTTACCAGGTCCTCATTATTTGTGAAGATAAGGTCAAGTGTACTTGGGAAGTTGTCAGAACGACCAAGCGGTGCATGGAAACCTGTCATGACGACCAAGGGGTTTATGGGAGCCTGTCAGAACGACCAAGGGGTACATGAGAAAATGTCAGGACGACCAAGGGGGTCATTGGAACCTGTCAGATCGACCAAGGGGTTCATGGGAACCTGTCAGGAAGACCAAGGGGTTCATGGGAACCTGTCAGAACGACCAAGGGCTACATTGGAACCTGTCAGAACGTCCAAGCAGTACATGGGAACCTGTCATAACAACCAAGGGCAATATGCGAACCTGTGAGCACGACCATTGGGTACACGGGAACCTTTCAAAACGACCAAGGTGTATATGGGAACTTGTCTTAATGACAAAGAAGTATATGGGATCCTGTCATAACGACAAAGGGGGTTCATGAGAAGCTGTCAGAACGACCATGGGCTACATGGGAACCTGTCAGAACAGCCAAGGGGTAAATGGGAACCTGTCATAACGACTATAGACTATATGGGAACCTGTCAGAACTACCAAGGGGTATATGGAGACCTGTCAGAATGACCATTGGGTACATGAGAATCTGTCAGAACGTCCAAGAGCTACATCGGAACCTGCCAAAACGACCAAGGACTACATGGGAAGCTGTCAGAACGACCAAGGAGTAATTGGAACCTGCCATAACGACCATGGGCTACTTGGGAACCTGTCAGAACAACGAAGAGGTACATGGGAACCTGTCATGACGACTATCGGCAATATAGGAACCTGTCAGAAGGACCAAGGGGTGCATGGAAACCTATTAGGACGACCAAGGGGTACATGGAAAACTGTCAGAACGACCAATGGCTACATGGGAACCTGTCAGAGTGACCAAGGGCTATAAGGGAACCTGTCAGAACGACCAAGGGCTACATGGGAACCTGTCATAACGACCATGGGCTGCATGGGAACCTGTCTTAACGACCGAGGGCTACATGGGAACTTGTCATAACGACCAAGGGCTACATGGGAATCTGTCATAACGACCAAGGGCTACATGGAAACCTATCATAACGACCAAGGGTTACATGGGAACCTGTCATAATTACCAAGGGCTAGATGGGAACATGTCATAACGACCAAGGGCTAAATGGGAACATGTCATAACGACAAAGGGCTACATGGGAACCTGTCATAACGACCAAGGGCTACATGGGAACCTGTCATAACGACCAAGGGCTACATGAGAACCAATCATAACGACCAAGGGCTATATGGGAACCTGTCATAACGACCAAGGGCTACATGGGAACCTGTCATAACGACCAAGGGCTACATGGGAACCTGTCATAACGACAAACGGCTACATGGGAACCTGTCATAACGACCAAGGGCTACATGGGAACCTGTCATAACGACCAAGGGCTACATGGGAACCTGTCATAACGACAAAGGGCTGCATGGGAACCTGTCATAATGACCAAGGGCTACATGGGAACCTGTCATAACGACCAAGGGCTACAAGGGAACCTGTCATAACGACCAAGGGCTGCATGGGAACCTGTGATAATGACCAAGGGCTACATGGGAACCTGTCATAACGACCAAGGGCTACAAGGGAACCTGTCATAACGACCAAGGGCTACACGGGAACCTGTCATAGCGACCAAGGGCTACAAGGGAACCTGTCATAACGACCAAGGGCTACATGGGAACCTGTCATAACGACCAAGGGCTACATGGGAACCTGTCATAACGACCAAGGGCTACATGGGAACCTGTCATAACGACCAAGGGCTACATGGGAACCTGTCATAGCGACCAAGGGCTACATAGGAACCTGTCATAACGACCAGGGGCTACATGGGAACCTGTCATAGCGACCAAGGGCTACAAGGGAACCTGTCATAACGACCAAGGGCTACATGGGAACCTGTCATAGCGACCAAGGGCTGCAAGGGAACCTGTCATAACGACCAAGGGCTACATGGGAACCTGTCATAACGACCAAGGGCTACATGAGAACCTATCATAACGACCAAGGGCTACATGGGAACCTGTCATAACGACCAAGGGCTACATGGGAACCTGTCATAACGACAAAGGGCTGCATGGGAACCTGTCATAACGAACAAGGGCTACATGGGAACCTGTCATAGCGTCCAAGGGCTACAAGGGAACCTGTCATAACGACCAAGGGCTACAAAGGGAACCTGTCATAACGACCAAGGGCTACATGGGAACCTGTCATAACGACCAAGGGCTACAAAGGAACCTGTCATAACGACCAAGGGCTACATGGGAACCTGTCATAACGAACAAGGGCTACATTGGAACCTGTCATAACGACCAAGGGCTACATGGGAACCTGTCATAACGACCTAGGGCTACAAGGGAACCTGTCATAACGACCAAGGGCTACATGGGAACCTGTCATAACGACCAAGGGCTACATGGGAAACTGTCATAACGACCAAGGGCTACATGGGAACCTGTCATAACGACCAAGGGCTACATGAGAACCTATCATAACGACCAAGGGCTACATGGGAACCTGTCATAGCGACCAAGGGCTACATGGGAACCTGTCATAACGACCAAGAACTGCATGGGAACCTGTCATAACGACCTAGGGCTACATGGGAACCTCTCATAGCGCCCAATGGCTACAAGGGAACCTGTCATAACGACCAAGGGCTACATGGGAACCTGTCATAACGACCAAGGGCTACATGGGAACCTGTCATAACGACCAAGGGCTACAAGGGAACCTGTCATAACGACCAAGGGCTACATGGGAACCTGTCATAACGACCAAGGGCTGCATGGGAACCTGTCATAACGACCAAGGGCTACATGGGAACCTGTCATAACGACCAAGGGCTACATGGGAACCTGTCATAACGACCAAGGGTTGCATGGGAACCTGTCATAACGACCAAGGGCTACATGGGAACCTGTCATAACGACCAAGGGCTACATGGGAACCTGTCATAACGACCAAGGGCTACATGGGAACCTGTCATAACGACCAAGGGCTACATGGGAACCTGTCATAGCGACCAAGGGCTACAAGGGAACCTGTCATAACGACCAAGGGCTACATGGGAACCTGTCATAACGACCAAGGGCTACATGGGAAACTGTCATAACGACCAAGGGCTACAAGGGAACCTGTCATAACGACCAAGGGCTACATGGGAACCTGTCATAGCGACCAAGGGCTACATGGGAACCTGTCATAACGACCAAGGGCTACATGGGAACCTGTCATAACGACCAAGGGCTACATGGGAACCTGTCATAGCGACCAAGGGCTACATGGGAACCTGTCATAACGACCAAAGGCTACATGGGAACCTGTCATAACGACCAAGGGCTACATGGGAACCTGTCATAGCGACCAAGGGCTACATGGGAACCTGTCATAGCGACCAACGGCTACATGGGAACCTGTCATAACGACCAAGGGCTACAGGGGAACCTGTCATAACGACCAAGGGCTACATGGGAACCTGTCATAACGACCAAGGGCTACATGGGAACCTGTCATAGCGACCAAGGGCTACATGGGAACCTGTCATAACGACCAAGGGCTACATGGGAACCTGTCATAACGACCAAGGCCTACATGGGAACTTGTCATAGCGACCAAGGGCTACATGGGAACCTGTCATAACGACCAAGGGCTACATGGGAACCTGTCATAACGACCAAGGGCTACATGGGAACCTGTCATAACGAACAAGGGCTACATGGGAACCTGTCATAACGACCAAGGGCTACAAGGGAACCTGTCATAGCGACCAAGGGCTACAAGGGAACCTGTCAAAGCGACCAAGGGCTACAAGGGAACCTGTCATAGCGACCAAGGGCTACAAGGGAACCTGTCATAACGACCATGGGCTACATGGGAACCTGTCATAACGACCAAGGGCTACATGGGAACCTGTCATAATGACCAAGGGCTACATGGGAACCTGTCATAACGACCAAGGGCTACATGGGAACCTGTCATAGCGACCAAGGGCTATATGGGAACCTGTCATAATGACCAAGGGCTACATGGGAACCTGTCATAACGACCAAGGGCTACATGGGAACCTGTCATAACGACCAAGGGCTATATGAGAACCTGTCATAACGACCAAGGGCTACAAGGGAACCTGTCATAACGACCAAGGGCTACATGGGAACCTGTCATAACGACCAAGGGCTACATGGGAACCTGTCATAGCGACCAAGGGCTACAAGGGAACCTGTCATAACGACCAAGGGCTACATGGGAACCTGTCATAACGACCAAGGGCTACATGGGAACCTGTCATAGCGACCAAGGGCTACAAGGGAACCTGTCATAACGACCAAGGGCTACATGGGAACCTGTCATAACGACCAAGGGCTACTTGGGAACCTGTCATAACGACCAAGGGCTACATGGGAACCTGTCATAACGACCAAGGGCTACATGGGAACCTGTCATAGCGACCAAGGGCTACAAGGGAACCTGTCATAACGACCAAGGGCTACATGGGAACCTGTCATAACGACCAAGGGCTACTTGGGAACCTGTCATAACGACCAAGGGCTACATGGGAACCTGTCATAACGATCAAGGGCTACATGGGAACCTGTCATAGCGACCAAGGGCTACAAGGGAACCTGTCATAACGACCAATTGCTACATGGGAACCTGTCATGGCGACCAAGGGCTACAAGGGAACCTGTCATAACGACCAAGGGCTACATGGGAACCTGTCATAACGACCAAGGGCTACATGGGAACCTGTCATAGCGACCAAGGGCTACAAGGGAACCTGTCATAACGACCAAGGGCTACAAGGGAACCTGTCATAACGACCAAGGGCTACATGGGAACCTGTCATAACGACCAAGGGCTACAAGGGAACCTGTCATAACGACCAAGGGCTACAAGGGAACCTGTCATAACGACCAAGGGCTACATGGGAACCTGTCATAACGGCCAAGGGCTACAAGGGAACCTGTCATAACGATCAAGGGCTACATGGGAACCTGTCATAGCGACCAAGGGCTACAAGGGAACCTGTCATAACGACCAAGGGCTACATGGGAACCTGTCATAGCGACCAAGGGCTACAAGGGAACCTGTCATAACGACCAAGGGCTACATGGGAACCTGTCATAACGACCAAGGGCTACATGGGAACCTGTCATAGCGACCAAGGGCTACAAGGGAACCTGTCATAACGACCAAGGGCTATACGGGAATCTGTCATAACGACCAAGGGCTACATGGGAACCTGTCATAACGACCAAGGGCTACATGGGAACCTGTCATAGCGACCAAGGGCTACATGGGAACCTGTCATAGCTACCCAATGCTACATGGGAACCTGTCATAACGACCAAGGGCTACATGGGAACCTGTCATAGCGACCAAGGGCTACATGGGAACCTGTCAAAACGACCAAGGGCTACATGGGAACCTGTCATAGCGACCAAGGGCAACATTGGTACCTGTCATAGCGACCAAGGGCTACATGGGAACCTGTCATAGCGACCAAGGGCTACAAGGGAAAATGTCATAACGACCAAGGGCTACATGGGAACCTGTCATAGCGACCAAGGGCTACATGGGAACCTGTCATAACGACCAAGGGCAACATGGGAACCTGTCATAGCGACCAAGGGCTACATAGGAACCTGTCATAACGACCAAGGGCTACAAGGGAACCTGTCATAGCGACTAAGGGCTACATGGGAACCTGTCATAGCGACCAAGGGCTACATGGAAACCTGTCATAACGACCAAGGGCTACAAGGGAACCTGTCATAGCGACCAAGGGCTACAAGGGAACATGTCATAACGACCAAGGGCTACATGGGAACCTGTCATATCGAACAAGGGCTACATGGGAACCTGTCATAGCGACCAAGGGCTACATGGGAAAATGTCATAACGACCAAGGGCTACATGGGAACCTGTCATAACGACCAAGGGCTACATGGGAACCTGTCATAGCGACCAATGGCTACATGGGAACCTGTCATAACGACCAAGGGCTACATAGGAACCTGTCATAACGACCAAGGGCTACATGGGAACCTGTCATAACGACCAAGGGCTACATGGAAACCTGTCATAACGACCAAGGGCTACAAGGGAACCTGTCATAGCGACCAAGGGCTACAAGGGAACCTGTCATAGCGACCAAGGGCTGCAAGGGAACCTGTCATAGCGACCAAGGGCTACAAGGGAACCTGTCATAACGACCAAGGGCTACTTGGGAACCTGTCATAACGACTAAGTTCTACATGGGAACCTGTCATAATGAAAAAGGGCTACATGGGAACCTGTCATAACGACCAAGAACTACATGGGAACCTGTCATAGCGACCAAGGGCTACATGGGAACCTGTCATAATGACCAAGGGCTACATGGGAACCTGTCATAACGACCAAGGGCTACATGGGAACCTGTCATAACGACCAAGGGCTATATGGGAACCTGTCATAACGACCAAGGGCTACAAGGGAACCTGTCATAACGACCAAGGGCTACATGGGAACCTGTCATAACGACCAAGGGCTACATGGGAACCTGTCATAGCGACCAAGGGCTACTAGGGAACCTGTCATAACTACCATGGGCTACATGGGAACGTGTCATAACGACCAAGGGCTACATGGGAACCTGTCATAGCGACCAAGGGCTACAAGGGAACCTGTCATAACGACCAAGGGCTACATGGGAACCTGTCATAACGACCAAGGGCTACATGGGAACCTGTCAAAGCGACCAAGGGCTACAAGGGAACCTGTCATAACGACCAAGGGCTACATGGGAACCTGTCATAACGACCAAGGGCTACATGGGAACCTGTCATAGGGACCAAGGGCTACAAGGGAACCTGTCATAACGACCAAGGGCTACATGGGAACCTGTCATAGCGACCAAGGGCTACAAGGGAACCTGTCATAACGACCAAGGGCTACATGGGAACCTGTCATAACGACCAAGGGCTACATGGGAACCTGTCATAGAGACCAAGGGCTACAAGGGAACCTGTCATAACGACCAAGGGCTACAAGGGAACCTGTCATAACGACCAAGGGCTACATGGGAACATGTCATAACGACCAAGGGCTACAAGGGAACCTGTCATAACGACCAAGGGCTACAAGGGAACCTGTCATAACGACCAAGGGCTACAAGGAAACCTGTCATAACGACCAAGGGCTACATGGGAACCTGTCATAGCGACCAAGGGCTACAAGGGAACCTGTCATAACGACCAAGGGCTACATGGGAACCTGTCACAGCGACCAAGGGCTACAAGGGAACCTGTCATAACGACCAAGGGCTACATGGGAACCTGTCATAACGACCAAGGGCTACATGGGAACCTGTCATAGCGACCAAGGGCTACAAGGGAACCTGTCATAACGACCAAGGGCTACATGGGAACCTGTCATAACGACCAAGGGCTACATGGGAACCTGTCATAACGACCAAGGGCTACAGGGGAACCTGTCATAGCGACCAAGGGCTACATGGGAACCTGTCATAGCGACCAAGGGCTACATGGGAACCTGTCATATCGACCAAGGGCTACATGGGAACCTGTCATAACGACCAAGGGCTACATGGGAACCTGTCATAACGACCAAGGGCTACATGGGAACCTGTCATAGCGACCAAGGGCTACATGGGAACATGTCATAGCAACCAAGGGCTACATGGGAACCTGTCATAGCGACCAAGGTCTACAAGGGAACCTGTCATAACGACCAAGGGCTACATGGGAACCTGTCATAGCGACCAAGGGCTACACGGGAACCTGTCATAACGACCAAGGGCTACATGGGAACCTGTCATAATGACCAATGGCTACATGGGAACCTGTCATAGCGACCAAGGGCTACATGGGAACCTGTCATAGCGACCAAGGGCTACATGGGAACCTGTCATACCGACCAAGGGCTACATGGGAACCTGTCATAGCGACCAAGGGCTACATGGGAACCTGTCATAGCGACAAAGGGCTACAAGGGAACCTGTCATAACGACCAAGGGCTACATGGGAACCTGTCATAACGACCAAGGGCTACATGGGAACCTGTCATAACGACCAAGGGCTACAGGGGAACCTGTCATAGCGACCAAGGGCTACATGGGAACCTGTCATAGCGACAAAGGGCTACAAGGGAACCTGTCATAACGACCAAGGGCTACAAGGGAACCTGTCATAGCGACCAAGCGCTACATGGGAACCTGTCATAGCGACCAAGGGCTACATGGGAACCTGTCATAGCGACCAAGGGCTACATGGGAACCTGTCATAACGACACGGGGCTACAAGGGAACCTGTCATAGCGACCAAGGGCTACATGGGAACCTGTCATAGCGACCAAGGGCTACATGGGAACCTGTCATAACGACCAAGGGCTACAAGGGAACCTGTCATAGCGACCAAGGGCTACAAGGGAACCTGTCATAACGACCAAGGGCTACATGGGAACCTGTCATAGCTACCAAGGGCTACATGGGAACCTGTCATAGCGACCAAGGGCTATAAGGGAACCTGTCATTACGACCAAGGGCTACATGGGAACCTGTCATAACGACCAAGGGCTACAAGGGAACCTGTCATAGCGACCAAGGGCTACATGGGAACCTGTCATGACGACCAAGGGCTACTTGGGAACCTGTCATAACGACCAAGGGCTACATGGGAACCTGTCATAGCGACCAAGGGCTACAAGGGAACCTGTCATAACGACCAAGGGCTACATGGGAACCTGTCATAACGACCAAGGGCTGCATGGGAACCTGTCATAACGACCAAGGGCTGCAAGGGGAACCTGTCATAACGACCAAGGGCTGCATGGGAACCTGTCATAACGACCAAGGGCTACATGGGAACCTGTCATAACGACCAAGGGCTGCATGGGAACCTGTCATAACGACCAAGGGCTACATGGGAACCTGTCATAACGACCAAGGGCTGCATGGAAACCTGTCATAACGACCAAGGGCTACATGGGAACCTGTCATAGCGACCAAGGGCTACAAGGGAACCTGTCATAGCGACCAAGGGCTACATGGGAACCTGTCATAGTGACCAAGGGCTACAAGGGAACCTGTCATAACGACCAAGGGCTACATGGGAACCTGTCATAGCGACCAAGGGCTACAAGGGAACCTGTCATAGCGACCAAGGGCTACATGGGAACCTGTCATAGTGACCAAGGGCTACATGGGAACCTGTCATAGCGACCAAGGGCTACATGGGAACCTGTCATAACGATCAAGGGCTACAAGGGAACCTGTCATAGCGACCAAGGGCTACATGGGAACCTGTCATAGCGACCAAGGGCTACAAGGGAACCTGTCATATCGACCAAGGGCTACATGGGAACCTGTCATAGCGACCAAGGGCTACAAGGAAACCTGTCATAACGACCAAGGGCTACAAGGGAACCTGTCATAACGACCAAGGGCTACATGGGAACCTGTCATAGTGACCAAGGGCTACAAGGGAACCTGTCATAGCGACCAAGGGCTACAAGGGAACCTGTCATAACGACCAAGGGCTACATGGGAACCTGTCATAACGACCAAGGGCTACATGGGAACCTGTCATAGCGACCAAGGGCTACAAGGGAACCTGTCATAACGACCAAGGGCTTCAAGGGAACCTGTCATAACGACCAAGGGCTTCATGGGAACCTGTCATAGTGACCAAGGGCTACAAGGGAACCTGTCATAGCGACCAAGGGCTACAAGGGAACCTGTCATAACGACCAAGGGCTACATGGGAACCTGTCATAACGACCAAGGGCTACATGGGAACCTGTCATAACGACCAAGGTCTACATGGGAACCTGTCATAACGACCAAGGGCTACAAGGGAACCTGTCATAACGACCAAGGGCTACAAGGGAACCTGTCATAACGACCAAGGGCTACAAGGGAACCTGTCATAACGACCAAGGGCTACATGGGAACCTGTCATAACGACCAAGGGCTACATGGGAACCTGTCATAGCGACCAAGGGCTACAAGGGAACCTGTCATAACGACCAAGGGCTACATGGGAACCTGTCATAGCGACCAAGGGCTACAAGGGAACCTGTCATAACGACCAAGGGCTACAAGGGAACCTGTCATAACGAACAAGGGCTACATGGGAACCTGTCATAGCGACCAAGGGCTACAAGGGAACCTGTCATAACGACCAAGGGCTACATGGGAACCTGTCATAACGACCAAGGGCTACAAGGGAACCTGTCATAACGACCAAGGGCTACAAGGGAACCTGTTATAACGACCAAGGGCTACATGGGAACCTGTCATAACGACCAAGGGCTACATGGGAACCTGTCATAGCGACCAAGGGCTACAAGGGAACCTGTCATAACGACCAAGGGCTACAAGGGAACCTGTCATAACGACCAAGGGCTACAAGGGAACCTGTCATAACGACCAAGGGCTACAAGGGAACCTGTCATAACGACCAAGGGCTACAAGGGAACCTGTCATAACGACCAAGGGCTACAAGGGAACCTGTCATAACGACCAAGGGCTACAAGGGAACCTGTCATAACGACCAAGGGCTACAAGGGAACCTGTCATAACGACCAAGGGCTACAAGGGAACCTGTCATAACGACCAAGGGCTACAAGGGAACCTGTCATAACGACCAAGGGCTACATGGGAACCTGTCATAGCGACCAAGGGCTACAAGGGAACCTCTCATAACGACCAAGGGCTACAAGGGAACCTGTCATAACGACCAAGGGCTACATGGGAACCTGTCATAATGACCAAGGGCTACAAGGGAACCTGTCATAACGACCAAGGGCTACAAGGGAACCTGTCATAACCACCAAGGGCTACATGGGAACCTGTCATAACGACCAAGGGCTACAAGGGAACCTGTCATAACGACCAAGGGCTACAGAAGAACTAAAATGGTTGAGAAGACCTGTAGTAAAAAACTTTCCTCTAAAAATATCATTAACTTTGCATTAGTGTTGTCACTGAGAGAAAAGTCAGTGAAATGGCTTATGATAGTTCAGACTCCGAGGGACTGTTGTGGTGTGTCACCGCCAGCACTGCCATCTAGCGAGCTGCTGTAAAACTCAAGATTTCTTCGGGTCCGAATTTCCTTAGAACATAAGAACATAAGAAAGGAGGAACACTGCAGGAGGCCTGTTGGCCCATACTAGGCAGGTCCTTTACAATTCATCCCACTAACAAAACATTTGCCCAACCCAATTTTCAATGCCACCCAAGAAATAAGCTCTGATGTGAAAGTCCCACTCAAATCCAACCCCTCTCATGTACTTATCCAACCTAAATTTGAAACTACCCAAAGTCCCAGCCTCAATAATCCAACTAGGTAGACTGTTCCACTCATCAACTACCCTATTTCCAATCTAAAACTTTCCTATGTCCTTTCTAAATCTAAACTTATCTAATTTAAATCCATTACTGCGGGTTCTCTCTTGGAGAGACATCCTCAAGACCTGTAATAAAGTTGGTAGAATTACCGACAATATGTAAAGTAAAAGGACACAAGTGCAACTAATGTGACATTTATTGTGGCAACGTTTCGCTCTCCAGGAGCTTTATCAAGCTTGATAAAGCTCCTGGAGAGCGAAACGTTGCCACAATAAATGTCACATTAGTTGCACTTGTGTCCTTTTACTTTACATCCTCAAGACCTTATTAATATCCCCTTTATTAATACCTATCTTCCACTTATACACTTCGATCAGGTCTCCCCTCATTCTTCATCTAACAAGTGAATGTAACTTAAGAGTCTTCAATCTTTCTTCATAAGGAAGATTTCTAATGCTATGTATTAATTTAGTCATCCTACGCTGAATGTTTTCTAAAGAATTTATGTCCATTCTGTAACATGGAGACCAGAATTGAGCTGCATAATCTAGGTGAGGCCTTACTAATGATGTATAAAGCTGCAGTATGACCTCTGGACTTCTGTTGCTTACACTTCTTGATATAAATCCCAGTAATCTATTTGCCTTATTACGCACGCTCAGGCATTGCTGTCCCTTTCGCAATCTGTATGGCTAAGTTCTACATCATTTAACTTATAAGTACTAGGGTTATGGGCACTCCCAAGCTTCAGAACTTTGCATTTATCTACATTGAACTGCATCTGCCACTTTTCTGACCAAGAATAGAGTTTGTTTAAATCCTCCTGAAGTTCCATAAAATCTACGTTTGAATCAATTATCCTACCTATCTTTGTGTCATCGGCGAATTTGCTCATATCACTAGTAATTCCCTCATCAAGATCATTGATATATATTATAAACAACAACGGGCCCAAGAATGATCCCTGTGGAACACCACTTGTTACAGATCCCCACTCGGATTTAACTCCATTTATGGACACTCTCTGCTTCCTGTCAGTGAGCCATGACTCGATCCACGAGAGCACTTTTTCCCCAATGCCATGAGCTGCCACTTTCTTTAACAGTCTATGGTTCGGAACTCTATCAAAAGCCTTACTAAAATCTAAGTAAATAATATCAAATTCTTTATCGTGGTCAACAGCCTCAAAAGCTTTACTGAAGAAAGTTAATAAATTAGTTAGACAAGACCGGCCTCTTGTAAATCCATGCTGAGTATCATTAATCAAGCTATGCTTATCGAGATGGCTTCTTATAATCTCAGCTATAATTGACTCTAGTAATTTGCCTACAATTGAGGTCAGGCTTATTGGGCGTTAATTTGACGGTAACCACTTGTCCCCTGTTTTAAAAATAGGAATTACATTAGCCATCTTCCACATATCAGACACTACACCTGTTTGAAGAGATAAATTAAAAATATTAGTTAATGGTTCACAGACTTCCATTTTGCATTCCTTAAGAACCCTTGGAAAAACCTCATCAGGACCCGGCGACTTATTTTGCTTCAGTCTGTCTATCTGCTTCACATCCATTTCACTAGTGACTATGATGTTACATAATTTATCTTCTTCTAGCCCACTATAAAAATTAATTACTGGAATATTGTTAGTGTCTTCCTGTGTAAAAACTGAGAGAAAATAATTATTAAAAATCGAGCACATTTCATTCTCTTTGTCAGTAAGGTGCCCATAGTTATTTTTAAGGGGACCTATCTTATCTCTAACTTTTGTTCTATAGACCTGGAAAAAACTTTTTGGGTTAGTTTTAGAATCCCTAGCAACTTTAATTTCATAGTCCCTTTTAGCTTTTCTTATCTTAGTTTGTACTCTTCGTAGTATTAGCTTTACCTGGTGTGTGTGTGGGAATTTTATGGAATCACTTCTCCTCCACTCCTTTACCGGGCAGACCCGAGTGAAGTCTGTCCTCATAGCGTGGTTTTTTGCGCACGTCCTACAACTCCCGCCGCGCATCTAGGTTCCCATTCTCTATTTCTGACCAATCACAGACCTTCCCTGAGTCGCCCAGGCTGAGCGGTGATGGCGGCTGCTCGCTTCCCATTGGTCGAGACAGCAGAATGTAAACACTTCTACCTTGCCGGCGCCAAAACTCGTGTTTCTCGGTATAGTGCTCCTTATATACTGAAGCATTTCACCCAATACAATGTCGGTAAGTACTGATTTGTGTGTCTAGTGTGTAAATGAATAGTTTAGCCATATTTTGATATATATATGAAGGCGTTGTGAAGCATATTACGAGTGCACCATGCAAATGAAAAAAGTGCAACAAAATAGGACCATGCACGGCCGTTCCTGCCCTTTTAGGTGCAGTTTTCAAGTTTCGGTATATAAATATTTCCATAAAATTTGGTAGTGTATATATGAATTCAGTAATGGTCTGGGTGTGTACAGAATGTTTTTATTGTCCTTCCAGATCAATAAGAAATTGTTCTACGGTGAGTCCTCCAAGGCTACCTCGAAATTTCTCTGTGTTTGGGATGATACTGACTCAGATCAAGACTCAGATGACATGGATTTCCTGGATAGTGAGGATGAATTCTTGCCACCAGATGCAGAGGTGTCAACAGATGGGGAGGAGGAAGCTGCGCCACCACCAAAAAAAAAAAAATTGAACAAGAGGAAGAAACGTATTACTATGGAGGAATACCCTGATGAAGAAGTGCTTCAAGATGATCTTGCTTCTCAAGTAGACACCAAATGGAAGAATGAGGACATCCACAATGACCCTTTGCCTAAATATGAACATGAAAAGCCTGTTGAAGTTAGGTGTGCATATGATTATTTTACAGACTTTTTTACTCAAGACATGATAGACAACATTACATTTCAAACTAATTTGTATGCCAGGCAAAAAGACATACATACTACTTTTCAAACAGATTCTGAGGAAATGACTAGGTTTATAGGTATTCTGTTGTATATGGGTTACACTGTACAGCCATCCATTGAGGACTATTGGAGAAGTGCAAGTAGGACAATTCAAGTTGCAGAAGTCATGGGATCAAAGAGGTTTAGGTTGCTGAGGCGTACCATTCATTTCAATGATAACACAAAAAAGAAGGATAATGACAGATTCTACAAAATAAGGCCTCTTTACAATGGACTGACTAAAGCTTGCTTGAAAGTTCCAGCTACACCCAAGCAGTCTGTTGATGAAGTTATGGTTGCTTTCAAGGGTAAAACAGCTGGAAACCTAAGGCAATACATCAAAAACAAACCAGACAAGTGGGGTTTCAAACTCTTCTGTCGTAGCAGTGAAGATGGAATCATACATGATATACTGATGTATCAAGGTAACCCAACTTTTGAGAACCATCACATAAAGCTGTCAAATGAAGAAAATAAACTCCCAATGAGTTCCAGGATTGTTCTTGTACTTGCAGCATCTCTTGACCAAAGAAAAACATCAGCAGTCTATGCTGATAATTTCTTTTCAAGTCTACCTTTGGTCAAGGTACTGAGAGACAAGTATAACTGCAGGTACACTGGAACAATACGTGATAATAGATGTGGTAAGCCACAACTGATGCCTGTGAAAGAAATGCAAAAGAATAATGTGGCCAGGGGCTATTTTGATTTCCAAAGCAATGATCATATCCTTCTTGTAAGATGGAAGGACAACAAAGTTGTGACTCTAGTCACAAATGATGTCGGAGTTTATCCTTTGGGTCTTATTGAAAGATATGACAAGGCATCAAAGAAGAAAGACCACTTTGAGTGCCCAGGCATCATCAAGAACTACAACGCAAACATGGGAGGTATCGACAAAAGTAACATGTTGGTCCATCTTTACAAAACACCAATGAAATCAAAGCGTTGGTACATGCGGCTCTTTGCTTATGTTTTGGATGTTGCTGTTGTGAATGCATGGCTTCTTTACTGTCGTGATTGTAGGTCACTAAACATGCCATGCACACCACTGAAGCTATTCAGGCTTGACATCTCTGTCACTGCAAGATCCAAAGGACAAAAGTTCAACCGCACCAGCATGAGACGAAGTCGAGATTCACCCAGTACTTCTTTGGTTGGCAGTAATGACGCTTTGTCAAACGTGGAATACCCATCTGCATTTCAGTACCAACGTGCAGAAAGGCCAGATGACAGTGTGAGGCTGGATAAACAGCTAGGTCACTGGCCAGTGTTAGGTAAGCTGCTTTCATGCAAGTTTTGCAGCAAAAAGAATAATCATGTCACATCCTCATTTTGCTGTGCCATATGTAAAGTAAATCTGTGCATAAAGAAGGATAAAAATTGTTTCATGAACTTTCATTTGCAAAATTAGTGATGTGAAATGATTGTTCTTTCTCAGGGAACTCAGGAATATTTCATTTGTAAGTTGCATCCCATTGCAATGTGTCATTGTTGATAAGTAGTTCCTATTTCTATTTTTTTACTGGTTACAAATTGTTCAGAAACAAGTTCAATTTATGTTTTTTATATTGTCTACTTGTATAATAAATTTAAAAAATACTTATTTCGTTTTTTTACAACCAATGCAACATTGCAACATTCAAAAATGGTATACCCCAAACGGGCAGGACCGAATACACTCGGTCTTCGAATATCTGCAATTGCGCGAGATGTTACTTTCACAACTCTGTTTGGATGGTCTCAGTGACCTTACATTGAGTGGCTCTATCCCCTCATAGGAAATCAATTTCAAATTCACAATTTAGACTGCCTTGCCCTCTGAAGGTTAGGAATAGTGTTTAGTTCATTTTATACATAACCTGTTTACCAGTAATGACATTGAAGCACAATTACCACCCTTTGTCTTTCTTCAGTGTTATACTTAATAACCGTCTAATAACCACTGTTTTTTTTTTCATTATGAGTTCTATTGCTAGCGTGGTCATCCACATTCGATGCTAGATAAATGGGAGCTAGAACCTAGGCACTCAGTGTGACATAGTGACTCTTCTTCTCTCCTTGATATCTGGAGTGAGATACTGAGAGACAGTTTTGACAAAAGCTGCGTCATCTACGTAATATAAGACCAACACCTCCTAACCAGGATAACTAACATCTTAAGACAGGAGAATCTTCTGGATTTAGAAGATTCTCCTGTCTTAAGATCTCACTGGAATCAATGGCATCAAACTTGTTTTTAATTTAATTAAATGCATATTTTTTTCATTACTTTTCTTCCTCTAAGCTATTCATTTTTTTTGTTAGGCATTTCTCCTGACAGGGTCTTTTTTCATATCTTGTTGGTATTACCAAACCATTTTTCATCTGTAAATTATACCTACTGTAGAGGTTAATAAGACAGTGCTAGTTCTGTTAACCCATAATGCTACCCATTAAGATTTACTTTTGTTGTATTCACATTTAATATTTATTCTTTACTTTAAAAGGATTGGAGTACTTACTTAGCTTGTTTAATGGCGCTGACACAGAATATCTGTGAGTTTTTTGAATCAAAAGTGAAGAAATAAGCATTGGCCATCATCAGGAATACGTGGGATAATTCTCTGTCCTCACACTTAGAACTGTTCACCAGCTCCTCATATCGATGTAATGCATTCTTGTAGTTGCGCCTCTTATACAACTTGTCTGCTTCAGTGATACCTTCTGTTTCATTATCCTGTAAAACGACACAAATTTGTATTAATACTATCATCAATTTTCTGCCTTTCCCGCACTTCTACACATTTTTATTATAATTAAACTTCATTTTCGCTATTATATTATAATTCAAGATAAATTTCCTCCATATAGAGTTGTTTGATGAAAATTATGGAACAAGTGAAGGCTCCAACTCACTTCCATCTTGTTATTTACAATTTGCTGAGTCTTGTCTGGTGGTAATGAGAGGTACATTATCCAAGGTCTTAGATACCTTCCTATCCTGGGATCACACCTTGCTGTCCCTTCCTATCCTGGGATCACACCTTGCTATCCCTTCCTATCCTGTGATCACAACCTTGCTATCCCTTCCTATCCTGGGATGACACCTTGCTATCCCTTCCTATCCTGGGATCACACCTTGCTATCCCTTCCTATCCTGGGATCACAACTTACTATCCCTTCCTCTCCTAGAACATGCAATGGTTCCCATGAATACACATTAACAATATTGTTAATCACACTATAAATTAATATTCACATGCATTGTTGCAGCAGATGTTAGTAAACATCAGATAAAACTCACCGAACAATGATTGTTGAAAGACGTGGTTCTGCAATAGACATGCATAAAAGGTACAATTGCAGTATATAAATACATACATACTGGAGTTATAGATAGATGAGTGGTCGGTCTAACATGTGTACAGTAATGTGTTGTTATTTGTTAAGTGAAGAGCAGCCAGAGAGGCAGGAAGGAAGTGTAACGTGCAAGAGAGGACAATATTAAAACTAAAAAGCAGGAAATGGGAGAGAGGAGGAACGAAGAAATGTACTTACCGACAATAAATCGTGTAAGTTAGGTTCACTTGTTTGGTCTGAACTGCCAGCTGCCCCTGTCAATGAGAGATAATATCTTTGTTAAGCAGACAGCAGACATGGTATCATCTACACCAGCGTCATTAACACTGCATGTGATCTGAATACCATTAGTCAACAATACCTTAACTCTATAAATATTGATTAAATTCTCTCTCTCTCTCTCTCTCTCTCTCTCTCTCTATATATATATATATATATATATATATATATATATATATATATATATATATATATATATATATATATATATATATATACAGTGGTCCCCCGCTTTTCGTAGTTCCCGGCAATCGTAAAATTCGCCAATCATAGGGGTATTTTCGTATGAACATGAACTCGCTTTTCATAGGTTGACTCGCGAGTCGTAGTTCGTCCGGGACGCGTACCGACGGCGTGAGCCAGGGCGGCAGCCAGTCTGGCATTGTTTACCAGTGAGCGAAGGTCCCCTCACGTGCTCTAGCGAAATATTTCATAATATTCCATTTATTTTAGTGCTTGCAAGTACTAAATAAGCTACCATGGCTCCAAAGAAAGCTCCTAGTGCCAAGCCTGTGGTAAAGAAGGTGAGAAATATGACTGAATTTAAGAAAACCATCATTGAACAATATGAAAGTGGTACAAGTGTGGCCGAACTGTCCAGGATGTATAAGAAACCCTACACAATAATATGTTCCATAGTGGCCAAGAAAAAGGAAATAAAGGATGCTGTTGTTGCAAAGGGAGTAACTATGCTGACAAAAATGAGATCACCAGTACTGGAAGAGGTTGAGAAGTTATTATTGGTGTGGACAAATGAGAAACAATTAGCAGGAGATACTCTTATGACTTCGATTATTTGTGAAAAGGCTAGGCAGTTGCATGAAGATTTGGTAAAGAAATTACCTGCAAATAGTGGTGAAGTGAGAGAATTTAAGGCCAGCAAAGGCTGGTTTGAGAGATTTAACAACCGTACTGGCATACACAGTGTGGTAAGGCATGGTGAGGCTGCCAGTTCGGACCACAAGGCGGCTGAAAAATATGTGTATGAATTCCAGGAGTACATAGAGGCTGAAGGACTGAAACCTGAACAAGTGTTCAATTGTGTCGAAACAGGCCTCTTTTGGAAGAAAATGCCAAAGAGGACCTTCATTACACAAGAGGAAAAGGCAATGCCAGGACACAAGCCTATGAAAGACAGGCTGACGCTAATGTTCTGTGCTAATGCTAGTGGGGATTTCAAAGTGAAGCCATTACTAGTGTACCATTCTGAAAATCCCAGAGTGTTCAGGAAAAACAATGTTATGAAGAGTAAATTGTGTGTGTTTTGGAAATCTAATAGTAAGGCATGGGTCACGAGGGAAATTTTCGTCGAGTGGTTCAATGAAGTGTTTGGCCCTAGTGTGAAGGAGTATCTCCTGGAAAAGAAATTGGATCTCAAGTGCCTGCTAGTAATTTACAATGCACCTGCTCATCCTCCAAACTTGGATGACCTAATTTTCGAGGAGTTTGGGTTCATCACAGTAAAGTTCTTGCCCCCGAATACCACTCCTCTCCTCCAACCCATGGACCAGCAGGTTATTGCAAACTTTAAAAAACTCTACACAAATGCAATGTTTCACAGGTGCTTGACTGTGACCACAGACACTCACTTGACCCTAAGGGAATTTTGGAGAGAACACTTCAGCATCCTCCATTGCATAACCCTTATAGGTATGGCTTGGGAGGGAGTGACTACCAGGACTTTGAACTCTGCCTGGAGAAAATTGTGGCCAGATTGTGTCGACAAGAGGGATTTTGAAGGATTTGGGACTGACCCTAATGAGCCTATGTCTGTTGTAAAATTAATTGTGGCACTGGGGAGTTCCATGGGGTTGGATGTGAGTTTGGAGGATGTGGAAGAATTGGTGGAAGACCACAATGAAGAGCTCACCACTGAGGAGCTGCAAGAGCTTCAGCAGGAAGAGCAACACATCGCAGCTCAGAATCTTGCTGCAGAGGAGCAAGAGAGATGGAAGAAGGTGCCTTCTTCAGAAATTAAAGAGATTTTTACTATGTGGGGTAAGATGGAAAGCTTTACGGAGAAACATCACCCTAACAAGGTTGTTGCAAACCAGGTTGGCAACATGTACAGTGACAAAGTCATGGGCCATTTTAGGGAAGTGTTAAAGAGACGCCAGAAACAGAGCTCTCTCCACAGTTATTTTGTGAGACAGGACTCCAGTGACTCTCAAGGTGGTCCTAGTGGCATTAAGAAACAGAGAAGAGAAGCAACCCCTCCTCCAGTCTCCCATACACTAAGAAGAATCTCCAATAATGGTAAGTGTTATGCTGTTAATGTTTCATTCATCATTTCCCATTGTATTGTTTATGTACTACATGTATATTTCATGTTAAATTTTTTTTTGTTTTAATACTTCTGGGTGTCAGGAACGGATTAATTGTATTTACATTATTTCTTATGGGGAAAATTGATTCGTAAATCGTAAATTTCGTTTATAGTAACGGCCCCAGGAACGGATTAATTACGGAAAACAAGGGACCACTGTATATATATATATATATATATATATATATATATATATATATATATATATATATATATATATATATATATATATGCAATAAGATCACAGTAAACAGGTGATTTCGGAATATGCAAAACAACCACTCTGAAAAAACAGAGAAATTCCAAGCGCTTTCGTGACTACTCACATTATCAAGGAACAATGAAAGTAAACCATACAAGGAAGCTATATAAGGGGTCAGGCCAGCACCTCACTATCAGATCCCACAACGGTTAAACACCTGACACGCGCCGACCCAACTTGGATAGGTCCTTTGCACAACTCACCCCACAAACTATTCTACCCAAGAAAATTTGAAAATTATTTGTCCAGTGTATTATTAAATTCTTCCCAAATTCTATTAATTATAAATGGATCTAATTTATATAAACCAAAGGAAATATTCATATTATTGTCAAAACTGCTTTTTATGAAACAAGATTCAATTATATTCCTGTCGACCATGGACTTGCTTGATACTACTTTCTCAACTTTTTGAAAATCAATTGGATGGTTAAAATCTTTTACATGAATAAATAGAGCATTGGAATCTTGTCCAGTTCTAATGCTATATTTATGTAGTTTTAATCTTAGTTCGAGATTTTTACCAGTTTGACCGTAATAAACTTTATCGCAAATTTTACAAGGAATCTTATAGACACATCCATCAGCATTTTGGGGGGAATTCTTTATCAAAAGTTTTTTTTACTGTATCAAGATTTTTGAATACAACTTTAATATTAAAAGTCTTAAGAAGAGAAGGCATATCAACCAAGTTTTCATGGTAAGGGAGAACCAACATATTTTTAGTTGAATAAGGCTGGTTGTCCCATTTTGGATTGTAAAAAGTATTTCTAGCAACTTTAAAAGATTTATCAATTACATTTCTTGGATATTTTAAATCATTACCTATTTCATAAATTTTGGATATTTCTGAGAGCTTTACGAATTTGTAGTCCTGAGTTCATAGATGAGGAAATATCCAAAATTTATGAAATAGGTAATGATTTAAAATATCCAAGAAATGTAATTGATAAATCTTTTAAAGTTGCTAGAAATAGTTTAGTTAGTTTAATATGTTTATTATGCACCCCATACCCATCCTGTGGGCGGTAGTCAAAAGATTACAGAGGTATATAATGGGTCCAGGGACTGGGCCTCAAAGATTTGACAGCTGAGCAAGTTACAGAGGTAATGAATTCACTATTTACAAAGGTAATGAACTCACAATTTACAAAGGTAATGAACTCCAGGTAGGTCTAGTCACAATCATGACAAGTTACAAAGGTATTTACAGATTACAGAGGTACACAATGGGTCCAGGGACCGGGCTCCAAAGTTTTGATGGCTGAACTAGGTACAAGGTAATGAACTCACAAGTTACAAAGGTAATGAACTCACAAGTTACAAAGGTAATGAATACTGTAAGAATGGTTACTTACGTTTATACATGGCTGCAATCATGAACAAATTTTAGAGTAATGAGCAATTCACACTTCCACACCCAGTCACAACTGTAGTGAGTTATTGGTGCAAATGTTGATTGCTGAGTCTCTCTCTCTCTCACACACACACACACACACACACACACATACAAATTCATACACACACACATAAACACACACACACACACACACACACACACACACACACACACACACACACACACACACACAAACACACACCCACACACACACAAACTCATACACACACACGCACACACTCATACACGCACACACACACTCATACACACACACTCATACTCACACACACACACACACACACACACACACACACACACACACACACACACACACACACACACACACACACTCACACACTCATACACATACACACAAACACACACACACACACACACACACACACACACACACACACACACACACACACACACACACAAGAGATTGGTGCAAAAACTGGAGGACCAAGCAGGGATAACAGGGAAGGCACTACAATGGATCAGGGAATACTTGTCAGGAAGACAGCAGCGAGTCATGGTACGTGGCGAGGTGTCAGAGTGGGCACCTGTGACCAGCGGGGTCCCGCAGGGGTCAGTCCTAGGACCAGTGCTGTTTCTGGTATTTGTGAACGACATGACGGAAGGAATAGACTCTGAGGTGTCCCTGTTTGCAGATGACGTGAAGATGATGAGAAGAATACACTCGATCGAAGACCAGGCAGAACTACAAAGGGATCTGGACAGGCTGCAGACCTGGTCCAGCAATTGGCTCCTGGAGTTCAATCCCACCAAGTGCAAAGTCATGAAGATTGGGGAAGGGCAAAGAAGGCCGCAGACGGAGTACAGTCTAGGGGGTCAGAGACTACAAACCTCACTCAAGGAAAAAGATCTTGGGGTGAGTATAACACCAGGCACATGTCCTGAAGCGCACATCAACCAAATAACTGCTGCAGCATATGGGCGCCTAGCAAACCTCAGAACAGCATTCCGACATCTTAATAAGGAATCGTTCAGGACCCTGTACACCGTATACGTTAGGCCCATATTGGAGTATACGGCACCAGTTTGGAACCCACACCTAGCCAAGCACGTAAAGAAACTAGAGAAAGTGCAAAGGTTTGCAACAAGACTAGTCCCAGAGCTAAGAGGTATGTCCTACGAGGAGAGGTTAAGGGAAATCAACCTGACGACACTGGAGGACAGGAGAGATAGGGGGGACATGATAACGACATACAAAATACTGAGAGGAATTGACAAGGTGGACAAAGACAGGATGTTCCAGAGATTGGACACAGTAACAAGGGGACACAGTTGGAAGCTGAAGACACAGATGAATCACAGGGATGTTAGGAAGTATTTCTTCAGCCACAGAGTAGTCAGTAAGTGGAATAGTTTGGGAAGCGATGTAGTGGAGGCAGGATCCATACATAGCTTTAAGCAGAGGTATGATAAAGCTCACGGCTCAGGGAGAGTGACCTAGTAGCGATCAGTGAAGAGGCGGGGCCAGGAGCTCGGACTCGACCCCCGCAACCTCAACTAGGTGAGTACAACTAGGTGAGTACACACACACACATGCACATATGTGGTAATGCTTTATTTACAGCTAGCAAAGTCAGGGTATTTCTCCAGAATGGTCTGTAATATACCACTGTGGATAAAACACTTAGCCATTTCTTGAACACTTCTGAGTGAGTTGTTTCTAAATTCATTAATTTTATCGCACTCCAGTACATAATGACGCAGGGTGTGACAATAATCCATCTGGCAAAGTTTACATTTCGTTTGGTCTACATCTGGTGGTGGTGATTTAACCTGCCAAAGATACTTGTAACCCAGCCGGAGCCGGGCGGTAGTGACATCCAAGAGTCTGCTTATTTTGTTGGATGCACCATAGACATGTGGCTCCTCCTGCATGATAGAATGATGATAGATGGACTCACTGGTGTCAATCTCCCTGAGCCTTAAGTCCATAAAATTCAGCTGAAGTTCTTTTCGTATTATTGTTCTCAAACTACTACCTGACAAGCCAAGATTGTAATCTACTCCCTCTTTGAAAGCATACAGCTTAGCCAATTTATCAGTTCTATCATGCATCTGAAGACCAATGTGAGATGGAATCCACAGCATGTGCACTCTGACTCCACTGTCCACAATCCTACCATACCTGTGTCTGGCTTCTGACACAAGCATGCCACAATTTATGCTTAATGAGTTGAGAGCATTTATGGATGACAGAGAATCAGTTACAATTAAACTGTCAATCTTTGATACATTGATGCATTTCAGTGCAAGGAGTATGGCAAACAGTTCTGTCTGAAGGGTAGAGGCCCAATTATTGATGCGTGCTCCAATTTCTTTAAGAGAGCCATCACTCTGTACGACAACAGCAGCACTACCAGCTGCACCAGTGGATTGGTGAACAGAACCATCAACGTAAATAATTTGCGAGAGTGTGTGCTGTGTGACTAAGTTATCAGTACAGCTTAAGGCCTCATGTTTGGCTTCAAGGCGAAGTTTTGGTTGTGATTTAAGAAGTAGTTTGGGGGGAAATGGAGGAATGGTAGTTTGGAATGGGGTAATATTCCATGGAGCGGAGAAGTGCCGCTGTTGCCTTACTTGACATAGATCATGTATCTGATTCATGCGGAGGTCGGTTCCAGTCTTTTCGATCCATCTGGAGGAGTGTTCACCAGTGCTGAGGAAAGTTTGGAGGGCTTCTGTGCAGGAGTTTGAATGAGCTTGCCTGAGCATATTAACCCCAATTAGGATATTTCTTTCAGTAACACGATCTCTGATGCTTGGAATATCAAGTTCTTTTTGCATATTTAAAATTTTGGCAGTACGAGGGCATCCTAGGATGATCCTCATTGCTTCGTTCTGCAGTTTTTCCAGCCCTCCAAGCTTCCAGTCAGACACAAGAGCAAGTAGTGGCGCAGCATAATCAACCAATGATCTAATATAAGCAAGATACATCATTTTCACAATTTTAACATTAGCACCATACTTGGGGTGAAACCCTGCCACAACTCTAAGTGCTCTTAGTCGTTCTTTGTATTGGCGACAAAGTCTTGTTACAACAGGTCCAAGTAGTGGAACCTCAAAGCCTAGATACCTGTATCTGCTTACATATTCTAGAAGAGACCCATCATGCAATTGGATCTGACGAACTGTGCCTCTCTGTCGAGGAGGACGCCTATTGAGTATCTTTGTTTTATCAGTAGAGATTATCAACCCCAGGTCCTGACACGAGGCTAGTACATGATTAAGAATGTTTTGGGTGTTGGAGAATCCGGTGGTGTGAATCATTATATCATCAGCAAAACTAATCACATAATTATGGGGCTGACTAGGCATAGCATTAAGTAATGCATTAATTAGAATATTGAACAGTGTGGGACTGAGCACACCTCCCTGTGGGGTTCCTAATTCAAAGTCTTTAGTTACACTTCCATGTCCCTGGAACAACACAGATGATTTTCTGTTGGACAGGTAGCCTTTAATCCAGCGGAGAAGCCATCCTCCAACATCCATTCTGGCAAGTTCACTAATTATTACATGTCGGTTGGCTACATCGAAAGCGGATTTAAGGTCAAGGAAGGTAGTGTAGGAGCTGTCAGTGTGCAGGGTGAGAAAGGTGGCTATGCAATGATGCACGCTCCTTCCATGCATGAAACCATGTAACCGGGGAGACAAAAATTGTTTGATTCTGTACATGAGACGATTAAGAATCATTCTCTCAAATGTTTTACACAAGCAGCTAGTAAGAGATATTGGGCGAAATGCATTTTGTTGATTGGGCTTAGGAATTGGAATGATGAGGCTGTTGGTCCAAGATTGAGGGAGCTCCCCAGTTACATAGCTCATGTTATATAATTCAAGTAATGGATTACCTGGTACTCGACACAGCAATCTGAGTATGTTGTAAGTAATACCATCCTCACCAGGCGACGTGGAGTTGCCCTTAGTTAGCGCTGCATCAAGTTCATAATTAGTGAAAGGAATGTTGCAATCATCTGCCTTACTGAGCATAAAGCAAACAAGTCTCTCCCTTGCATCATATTTGTCATTTAATTTTGCCTGTGTGGTACTGGGAAGATTGTCATAGCTAGATGTAGCAGCCCAAGCACTGACTAACTCATTCGCCCTATGCAAGGGATGAGGGTGCGCGATCTGCCCAGTTCGGTTACCCTTAATTCTATTTATGTCCCTCCATGCCCGGCTAAGTGGGGTGTGAGCATTAAGACCGTTGACAAATTTTTCCCAGTCGGTTTGCCGCAGCTCTGTCATACGCTCTCTGGCAGCAGCAAGGGCAGTTTGGAAGAGCCTCAGCATTCGAGGGGAACGATGTTTTCTATAGGCTAGGCCTAGTCTGCGAGCAGTACGTTTCAGTGTACGAAGTTTAGAATCATTGTAATAAGTATGGTTTTTGAAGGAGGTAGGATTATTATGGGAGTTTGTTGGGTTTAGAGTACCAAGAGGTTGCAGTGGCGGCTCTAAGTAGTTCTGAATACTGCTCTCAAGATCATTGTTAAAGGTCTCTACAGAGGAACACTCATAGGAATTATACCAGTCAGTCACATGTGCAACAAAGTCATCATGCTGATCTGTGGGAACATTAAAACGTTTCCGTTTGAATATCCCACCAGGAAGGATAGTATTACCAATATCTAGAGAGGTTAGCCTAGGGAAATGATCAGACGCTATATCTGTTACAATGGAAGACTCACAGCTGGCAGAAGTTATGTTGAAGCCCAGGCACAGATCAAGGACGCCTCCATAGATATGTGTGGGTTCAAGGTCACCTACAATTTGGACATTATCATGACTGTTTAAGAGTGACAACAGTTGATTGCCATTACGATTACCAAACTGTGAGTTTCCAATGTTTTTGTGTCTCGCATTGTAATCGCCAATAATAAGAGTAGGCTCAGAATGAGCACAAGTTGGGAGCTCCAAGTAATTAAATTTATCAGCAGGAGCATACAAGTTAAATATGTTGAGAGCAGAGTTCCCTATATAAAAAAGCAGTTTTGACAATAATATGAATATTTCCTTTGGTTTATATAAATTAGATCCATTTATAATTAATATAATTTGGTAAGAATTTAATAATACACTGGACAAATAATTTTTAAATTTTCTTGGGTAGAATAGTTTGTGGGGTGAGTTGTGCAAAGAACCTATCCAAGTTGGGTCGGCGCACGTCAGGTGTTTAACCGATGTGGGATCTGATAGTGAGGTGCTGGCCTGACCCCTTATATAGCTTCCTTGTATGCTTTACTTTCATAGTTCCTTGATAATGTGAGTAGTCACGAAAGCGCTTGGAATTTCTCTATTTTTTCAGAGTGGTTGTTTTGCATATATATATATATATATATATATATATATATATATATATATATATATATATATATATATATATATATATATATATATATATATATATAAATATATATATATATATATATAATATATATATATATATATATATATATATATATATATATATATATATATATATATATATATATATATATATATATATATATATATATATATATATGGTAGGAATCGGCCAGTGTGATAATAAAAAAATAATAAAAATAAATAAATATATATATAGAGATATATATATATATATATATATATATATATATATATATATATATATATATATATATATATATATATATATACATATATAGGTAGTAGGTTGGTAGACAGCAACCACCCAGGGAAGTACTACCGTCCTGCCAGATGACTGTGAAACAGAAACCTGTAACTGTTTTACATGATGGTAGGATTGCTGGTTTTCTTTTTCTGTCTCATAAACACGCTAAGATAACAGGGATATCTTGCTACTCCTACTTACACTTTGGTCACACTTCACAGACACGCACATGCATATATATATATACATACATCTAGGTTTTTCTCCTTTTTCTAAATAGCTCTTGTTCTTTTTTATTTCTTCTATTGTCCATGGGGAAGTGGAAAAGAATCTTTCCTCCGTAAGCCATGCGTGTCGTATGAGGCGACTAAAATGCCGGGAGCAATGGGCTAGTAACCCCTTCTCCTGTATACATTTACTAAAAAAGAAAAGAAGAAAAACTTTATAAAACTGGGTTGCTTAAATGTGCGTGGATGTAGTGCGGATGACAAGAAACAGATGATTGCTGATGTTATGAATGAAAAGAAGTTGGATGTCCTGGCCCTAAGCGAAACAAAGCTGAAGGGGGTAGGAGAGTTTCAGTGGGGGGAAATAAATGGGATTAAATCTGGAGTATCTGAGAGAGTTAGAGCAAAGGAAGGGGTAGCAGTAATGTTAAATGATCGGTTATGGAAGGAGAAAAGAGAATATGAATGTGTAAATTCAAGAATTATGTGGATTAAAGTAAAGGTTGGATGCGAGAAGTGGGTCATAATAAGCGTGTATGCACCTGGAGAAGAGAGAAATGCAGAGGAGAGAGAGAGATTTTGGGAGATGTTAAGTGAATGTATAGGAGCCTTTGAACCAAATGAGAGAGTAATTGTGGTAGGGGACCTGAATGCTAAAGTAGGAGAAACCTTTAGAGAGGGTGTGGTAGGTAAGTTTGGGGTGCCAGGTGTAAATGATAATGGGAGCCCTTTGATTGAACTTTGTATAGAAAGGGGTTTAGTTATAGGTAATACATATTTTAAGAAAAAGAGGATAAATAAGTATACACGATATGATGTAGGGCGAAATGACAGTAGTTTGTTGGATTATGTATTGGTAGATAAAAGACTGTTGAGTAGACTTCAGGATGTACATGTTTATAGAGGGGCCACAGATATATCAGATCACTTTCTAGTTGTAGCTACACTGAGAGTAAAAGGTAGATGGGATACAAGGAGAATAGAAGCATCAGGGAAGAGAGAGGTGAAGGTTTATAAACTAAAAGAGGAGGCAGTTAGGGTAAGATATAAACAGCTATTGGAGGATAGATGGGCTAATGAGAGCATAGGCAATGGGGTCGAAGAGGTATGGGCTAGGTTTAAAAATGTAGTGTTAGAGTGTTCAGCAGAAGTTTGTGGTTACAGGAAAGTGGGTGCAGGAGGGAAGAGGAGCGATTGGTGGAATGATGATGTAAAGAGAGTAGTAAGGGAGAAAAAGTTAGCATATGAGAAGTTTTTACAAAGTAGAAGTGATGCAAGGAGGGAAGAGTATATGGAGAAAAAGAGAGAAGTTAAGAGAGTGGTGAAGCAATGTAAAAAGAGAGCAAATGAGAGAGTGGGTGAGATGTTATCAACAAATTTTGTTGAAAATAAGAAAAAGTTTTGGAGTGAGATTAACAAGTTAAGAAAGCCTAGAGAACAAATGGATTTGTCAGTTAAAAATAGGAGAGGAGAGTTATTAAATGGAGAGTTAGAGGTATTGTGAAGATGGAGGGAATATTTTGAGGAATTGTTAAATGTTGATGAAGATAGGGAAGCTGTGATTTCGTGTATAGGGCAAGGAGGAATAACATCTTGTAGGAGTGAGGAAGAGCCAGTTGTGAGTGTGGGGGAAGTTCGTGAGGCAGTAGGTAAAATGAAAGGGGGTAAGGCAGCCGGGATTGATGGGATAAAGATAGAAATGTTAAAAGCAGGTGGGGATATAGTTTTGGAGTGGTTGGTGCAATTATTTAATAAATGTATGGAAGAGGGTAAGGTACCTAGGGATTGGCAGAGAGCATGCATAGTTCCTTTGTATAAAGGCAAAGGGGATAAAAGAGAGTGCAAAAATTATAGGGGGATAAGTCTGTTGAGTGTACCTGGTAAGGTGTATGGTAGAGTTATAATTGAAAGAATTAAGAGTAAGACGGAGAATAGGATAGCAGATGAACAAGGAGGCTTTAGGAAAGGTAGGGGGTGTGTGGACCAGGTGTTTACAGTGAAACATATAAGTGAACAGTATTTAGATAAGGCTAAAGAGGTCTTTGTGGCATTTATGGATTTGGAAAAGGCGTATGACAGGGTGGATAGGGGGGCAATGTGGCAGATGTTGCAAGTGTATGGTGTAGGAGGTAGGTTACTGAAAGCAGTGAAGAGTTTTTACGAGGATAGTGAGGCTCAAGTTAGAGTATGTAGGAAAGAGGGAAATTTTTTCCCAGTAAAGGTAGGCCTTAGACAAGGATGTGTGATGTCACCGTGGTTGTTTAATATATTTATAGATGGGGTTGTAAGAGAAGTAAATGCGAGGGTCTTGGCAAGAGGCGTGGAGTTAAAAGATAAAGAATCACACACAAAATGGGAGTTGTCACAGCTGCTCTTTGCTGATGACACTGTGCTCTTGGGAGATTCTGAAGAGAAGTTGCAGAGATTAGTGGATGAATTTGGTAGGGTGTGCAAAAGAAGAAAATTAAAGGTGAATACAGGAAAGAGTAAGGTTATGAGGATAACAAAAAGATTAGGTGATGAAAGATTGAATATCAGATTGGAGGGAGAGAGTATGGAGGAGGTGAACGTATTCAGATATTTGGGAGTGGACGTGTCAGCGGATGGGTCTATGAAAGATGAGGTGAATCATAGAATTGATGAGGGAAAAAGAGTGAGTGGTGCACTTAGGAGTCTGTGGAGACAAAGAACTTTGTCCTTGGAGGCAAAGAGGGGAATGTATGAGAGTATAGTTTTACCAACGCTCTTATATGGGTGTGAAGCGTGGGTGATGAATGTTGCAGCGAGGAGAAGGCTGGAGGCAGTGGAGATGTCATGTCTGAGGGCAATGTGTGGTGTGAATATAATGCAGAGAATTCGTAGTTTGGAAGTTAGGAGGAGGTGCGGGATTACCAAAACTGTTGTCCAGAGGGCTGAGGAAGGGTTGTTGAGGTGGTTCGGACATGTAGAGAGAATGGAGCGAAACAGAATGACTTCAAGAGTGTATCAGTCTGTAGTGGAAGGAAGGCGGGGTAGGGGTCGGCCTAGGAAGGGTTGGAGAGAGGGGGTAAAGGAGGTTTTGTGTGCGAGGGGCTTGGACTTCCAGCAGGCATGCGTGAGCGTGTTTGATAGGAGTGAATGGAGACAAATGGTTTTTAATACTTGACGTGCTGTTGGAGTGTGAGCAAAGTAACATTTATGAAGGGATTCAGGGAAACCGGCAGGCCGGACTTGAGTCCTGGAGATGGGAAGTACAGTGCCTGCACTCTGAAGGAGGGGTGTTAATGTTGCAGTTTAAAAACTGTAGTGTAAAGCACCCTTCTGGCAAGACAGTGATGGAGTGAATGATGGTGAAAGTTTTTCTTTTTCGGGCCACCCTGCCTTGGTGGGAATCGGCCAGTGTGATAATAAAAAAAATAATAATAATAAAATATATACATATATATATATACATATAGTAGGTGTGATTTCTACAGAGCGGTCTCTGCGGCTGACCAACGCATGGGACTGAGTGGCTCCTACGGTACAGTCTCCTCCCAAAAGGCCTTCTACAGAGCAGTCTCCCACGGTATGGTCTCCCATGGTACGGTCTCCTCTGAGGGGACTCCTTCCGCGCCACGCCCGCATGCCCGCCCACGCCCCCCGCGCCCGTCCGACCGGGACCCGCTCGACCGGCGCCCGCCCTGTGCCTTCTGCAGCACCTTCTGCAGCGTCGTCCGGATCGCCCCCGCTCCCCGAATTTTTTATCGTTTTCCAAATTTTTTTTGAATTTCATTTTCTTGTGCTCTCCATCTCCTCTGCTCAAATTTTTTGGGTTTCCCCCTATGGGTACCCCTCCCACCACCCACTTCCATCCCAAATTTTTTCGAATTTTCTTATGATCTTCACTTCCTTGGATCAAGTTTTTCTCGATATCAATAATACAAAGACTCCACTTCCTTGGATCAAGTTTTTTTGGATTCCCCCCTCTGGGGGTAAGTATTCAAAATGGACTCCAACCGGATTCCCTCCTCTGGGGGTAAGCATTCAAAATGGTCTCCCCCCTATGGGGTTTCGAATTTTCTTGTATTCTCCAATTCCTCGGATCAAGTTTTTCTCGATATCAATAATACAAAGATTTTCCCCCCACACCTCCTACCACCCACTTCTACCCCAAGTATATCTCCTCCATCTCCTTGGATCAAGTTTTTCTAGATATCAAATAACACGAAGACTCCATCTCCTCGGACCAAGTTTTTGGATTCCCCCCTCTGGGGGGTAAGCATTCAAATGAACTCCCCCTATGGGGCATGGTACTTTCTCTTACTACAGGTCTAAACAAGTGTGACGTCACCCCACCTGTGTTTACTCAGCGGTCAGTGGCGTCACGTGATGACCTCACACACAGGCTGAATCTCGTCGACTTCCCCCTATGTCAGTGACGTCAGGTGTTGACCTCACACAGACCAACAGGCTGAATCTTGTCGAGCAGACAATAAAATGCAGGATAACACTAATACACAATATATTCATTTATTTATTATACAACCAATGCATTTTATATACATCCAACAAAAATATTAATTGAAAAAAGGTACAATTCATTGACTAAAATCAACATATTTTTCTCTTGAAGAAATTCTATGCATTTTCTTCTGAATCATCTTCGTCGTCACCATCTCAATATTACACATTTCATATACAACATAGGGAAAACATTTTCACTCTTAACCTGGGATAACCCAAATAATTCCACATTTTTTCGTTAATACCCACAACAATCCACAATTTCTTTACAAAAGATTCACTCTCCTCAAGTCTAGACATTTTTCTCGTTTTAACTATTTCATCAGAAAAAGTCACCACAACACTTACAACTTATAACCACTTTTCGATAAATTCACTAGTCACTATTTTACATATTACGAAGTTAATACCCACACACACACACACACACACACACACACACACACACACACACACACACACACACACACACACACACACACACACGCACACGCACACGCACACGCACACACACACACCTCACTTTACTTTGAACACCTTCAAAACACTCTCATAAATCATTGAATACTCACAAAAATACCTTTGAACATTTCCAAACAACTCTAAAACATTTCCAAGACAACATTTTCAATACTCCCAAATAAGATTTGACATCTCTAATTTATCTACACTTTCATATTTCATTAAATAATAACTCATCCCCCAAACTCCTCCCTCATTCTCCAGATTTTTACAACAGTTTCACAAAAACTAACTCAGACACTTTACTTTGAACAACACCAAAAACACCATCAATTACCTTTGAATACTCCAAAAACATCATTCGAACACTGCCAAATCACCACTGAATACTCCCAGAACTCCTTCGTAAATTCTCTTGCACATCATTTGAACACCTTTAAAAACACCTTTGAATAGTCTCAAATACCATGTGAGTACTCCCAAATGCACCGCTGAATACTACTAAAACACCACTGAATACTACTAAAACACCACTGAATACGGTCAAAACACCACCAAAATCACCATAAATTAAGATCAACATCACAGACTAACACCCATTTTCACACAAATCCCCTCAGATCACTATAACCAAGAAGATTACCAATTTCTATGAGTACACTCACCTAAA
Source organism: Cherax quadricarinatus (assembly GCF_038502225.1). Classification (NCBI taxonomy): domain Eukaryota; kingdom Metazoa; phylum Arthropoda; class Malacostraca; order Decapoda; family Parastacidae; genus Cherax; species Cherax quadricarinatus. Next base: position 170,249 of record NW_027195116.1, read on the forward strand.
ACTTAGATGTAACATGAGCGCAAAAAAACATGAACACAAACCAAACACACGAACACTTACAACAGAATCACCTCTTTTTCGGTATCTCTAGTTCCACAACAACGCCCCACAACCCACATCACCCACATCTCGCAACACCCACAACCCACAACACCCACACCCCACAACACCCACAACAACAACCCACAACTTATAACCACTTTTCAGCATCTCTAGTTCGACAACATTACCCACAACACCCACAACCCACAACACCCCACAACCCACAACCAACAACAACCCACAACCCACAACCCACAAGACCCACAACAAGAACCCACTTATAACATCTTTTTTTTGGTAACTATAGTTCGACAACACCCACAACCCACAACACTCACAACCCACAACACTCACAACCCACAACACTCACAACCCACAACACCCACAACAACAACCCGCTTATAACATCTTTTTTGGTATCTCTAGTTCGACAACAATACCCACAACCCACAACACCCACAACCCACAACCCTCTTATAACATCTTTTCGGTATCTCTAGTTCGACAACACCCACAACCCACAACACCCACAACCCACATCACCCACAAAAACAACCCACTTATAACATCTTTTCGGTATCTCTAGTTCGACAGCAACACCCACAACCCACAACCCACAACACCCCACAACCCACAACACCCACAACAACAACCCACTTATAACATCTTTTTCGATATCTCTAGTTCGACAACAATACCCACAACCCTCATCACTTACCAGTTTATTCATAATTTTTTTTTCCTCTCTCGATACAAATTTTCCCCCTTCTTTTCATTGAATCTTAAAATGTAATATACATTCCTCCCTACTTTACTAAAATTCTAATAAAATCCTCTCCATACCCATCTCCTTGTATCCACATAAATTAATATTATACTCACAACAAGTAATCTCACTACCCAACTACTGTGACATGCTTCTACACACTCCAATCTTTTCCAGTGTATCATAACTTTTCACTTCTATAATTTCTTTTATAATATTCACACATTACGTTTATTTTCAGTAAAATCCCCTCATATTTCATTAAATTTTTAATACAACCCTTCCCATACCCCTCTCCATCTCACCCACATTTCTTCACACCCACTCATCCGTCTCCCAAAACACCTCTTCAGAACAAACACAAAAATCACATTTCACATCCATAAATGCATCTCATCACCAATCTCAAATCAACTAAAATCACAGCAACCAAGATATTCACAAAATTCTATGACCAACTAACACACACACACAACACACTTTACTTGGAACACCTTCAAAACACACTCATACATCATCATTTGAGACCACCTTTTCTCAATATCTCTTAAGAAATATTCTCTCATCGGCAACCTTCATCATCTCACTACAGAACAATCCACAGATTACTTCGAACACTCTCATAAATTATTTGAATACTAATATAAACACCTTTGGACATTTTCCAAACAACACTGAAACATTTCCAAGTCAACGTTTTGATTACTCCCAAATAAGATTTGACATCTCTAATTTATCTACACTTACATATTTCATTAAGTAATAACTCATCCCCCAAACTCCTCCCTCATTCTCCAGATTTTTACAACAGTATCACAAAAACTAACTCATACACTTATGTCATGAGACATTATCAACACTAACACACACACACACACACACACACACACACACACACACACACACACACACACACACACGCACCACACTTTACTTTGTACAACACCAAAAACATCATTACCTTTGATTACTCCAAAAACATTATTTGAACACATTCAAGAAACATCACCAAACTCCTTTGAATACTCCCAAAACATCACTGAATACTACCAAAACAGCACCGAATACTGCCCCAACAACACTAAAAATCACCAGAATCTAAGATCAACACCACCAACTAACACCCGTTTTACAGAAATCCCCTCAAATCACTATAACCAAGACGATCCCACTCACCTCAGACATGAGCCCCCAAAAAAAAAAAATTCTCATAAATCATTTGAATAGTCACAAAAAACACCTTTGAACATTTCCAAACAACTCTGTAACACTTACAGCAGGATCACCACCAACTGAAAACATAACATGTACACACACAAAAAAAAAAAAAAAAACTAAGACATCCATCAACTATCATCAATGACCACTCATTTTTATAAACATTCACACAAAAAATCACAATCACCAACTCCATACAATATCTAATACATTCCTCTCTCTACCACCAACACATACCAGCAGAGACAGGGATACCTCCCATGACATCACACTCCATCCTGTGTTTACTTGACGTCACACCCCATTTTTACTTCATTTAACTTATTGAGAGGAATCTACTTGTTTCATCCTGTTATATCTCTAATTTCTAAGATCACCACAATCAAGACGTTTACCAAATTCTATAACCCCACCACTAAGATCACACATATTTGTACACATTCTCTTAAAACATCATCATAATGAAGATCACTAAAACTATCTATACTTTTACTAAGATCACATAACATTTTGTCTTCTCTAACTCACTCACCAATTTACATTCTCATTCACACTTACACATTTCATTAACCGAAATTACATCTTATCCACCAAACTCCTCCCTCATTCTCCAGTTCTGGTAATGTCTCATGACATGGTAATTTTTTTTTTGTGCTTATTTCTTATATTTATTGTTAGTATGTCAAGTATAGGTTTTGGTGTATGTCTTAGTTAAGATGTGTATGTCTTAGTTGGAGGTGAATGTCTTAGATTTGGTGTGTATGTCTCATGTCTTAAATTTGTGATTGAAATGTATAAGTTGTGGGTGGGTGTATTTTTTTTTTTTTTGGTGATGGTGATATGTTATAGTGCTCATGTTATGTTATAGATGTTGGTGGAAGTGTCGTGGTATTTTTTTTTGTGTATGTCTTATTTTTGTGCGAATGTTTAAAATAATAAGTGTTTTCAGTGATCATAGTAGTTTTGAGATGCATGATCTTAGATTTTTGGTGATCTTGGTGATGAGGGTTGATAGATGATGGTAAACATGATATGGAATTGGTGATCGTGATTTTTGTGTGAATGATTATAAAAATGTGTGTTTTCTGTGATATTAGTGGTGGGGTCATAAAATCTGGTAATCCTCTTGGATATAGTCTTCTTAGACATTGTGGGTACAAAAGGTTCTAACAAGGTGGGTTGGGTTTGATGTTACCGACCGCCAAGTAAACACAGATGGGAGTATGACGTCACTGGAGGTGACCTCGCTGGTCCTGTGAGGTGTGACATCGTGTGTTGGTGGTAGTGAGGTGAGTGCGCTTAGATATTGTCAAATATGATTTTTTGTGTGAATGTTTATAAAAAATGAGTGTTTTCTGTGATATTAGTGATTTTTGAGGTAAGTGAACATGGGTGATTGTTGTTGGTGGTTGTCTTAGATTTATGTGTGTACAAGATATGTTTTCAGTTGATGATGATCATGTACTAAGTGTTTGCGTATTAGGTTTGTGTTCAAGTTTTTCTTTTTTTTTTGTGCCCATGGGGAGGGAATTCTTGGCAATAGTGATTTGAGGGAATTTCTATAAAATGGGTGTTAGCTGGTGATGCTAAACTTAGTTTCATGGCGATTTTGACGGTGTTTTGGTAGTATTCAGTGGTGATTTGGTAGTAATCAGTAGTGTTTTGGGAGTATTTGGAGGTGTTTGATGTTGTTTTTGGTGTTCAAATGATGTGCAGAGTATTTTTGAAGATGTTCAGTGGTGTTTTGGTGATGTTCAGAGTTGGTTCAAAGTTAGTCATTGTGTTAGTTGTGGTAATGTCTCATGTCATATGTGTATGAGTTAGTTTTTTTTTTCTTTTGTGCTGATGTTGTAAAGTCTGGAGAATGAGGGAGGAGTTTGGTGGATGAGATGTAATTTCGGTTAATGAAATGTGTAAGTGTGAATGAGAATGTAAATTGGTGAGTGAGTTAGAGAAGACAAAATGTTATTATATGATCTTAGTAAAAGTATAGATAGTTTTAGTGATCTTCGTTATGATGAAGTTTTAAGAGAATGTGTACAGAAATGTGTGAACTTAGTGGTGGGGTTATAGAATTTGGTAAACGTCTTGATTGTGGTGATCTTAGATATTGGAGATATAACAGGTTGAAACAAGTAGCTTCCTCTCAATAAGTTAAATGAAGTAAAAGTGGGGTGTGACGTCGTCAAGTAAACACAGGATGGAGTGTGATGTCATGGGAGGTATCCCTATCTGTGCTGGTATGTGTTGGTGGTAGTGAGGAGAGTGTATTAGATATTGTATGGAGTTGGTGATTGTGATTTTTTGTGCGAATGTTTATAAAAATGACTGGTCATTGATGATAGTTGATGGATGTCTTAGTTTTTTTTTTTTGTGTGTGTGTGTACATGTTATGGTTTCAGTTGGTGGTGATCCTGCTGTAAGTGTTACAGTGTTGTTTGGAAATGTTCAAAGGTGTTTTTTTTTTTTTGAGTATTCAAATGATTTATGAGAATTTTTTTTTTTTCCTCTCATGTTATATAATAGTCTGAGGTGAGTGGGATCGTCTTGGTTATAGAGATTTGAGGGGATTTCTGTAAAGTGGGTGTTAGTTGGTGGTGTTGATCTTAGTTTCTGGTGATTTTTAGTGTTGTTTGGGCAGTATTCGGTGCTGTTTTGGTAGTATTCAGTGGTGTTTTGGGAGTATTCAAAGGAGTTTGATGATGTTTCTTGAATGTGTTCAAATAATGTTTTTGGAGTAACCAAAGGTAATGATGTTTTTGGTGTTGTACAAAGTAAAGTGTGGTGTGTGTGTGTGTGTGTGTGTGTGTGTGTGTGTGTGTGTGTGTGTGTGTGTGTGTGTGTGTGTGTGTGTGTGTGTGTGTGTGTGTGTGTCTGTGTGTCTGTGTGTGTGTGTGTGTGTGTGTGTGTGTGTGTGTGTGTGTGTGTGTGTGTGTGTGTGTGTGTGTGTGTGTGTGTGTGTGTGTGTGTGTGTGTGTGTTAGTGTTGGTAATGTCTCATGACATAAGTGTATGAGTTAGTTTTTGTGATACTGTTGTAAAAATCTGGAGAATGAGGGAGGAGTTTTGGAGATGAGTTGTAATTTAATGAAATATGTAAGTGTAGATAAATTAGAGATGTCAAATCTTTTTTGGGAGTAATCAAAATGTTGACTTGGAAATGTTTCAGTGTTGTTTGGAAAATGTCCAAAGGTGTTTATATGAGTATTCAAATAATTTATGAGAGTGTTCGAAGTAATCTGTGGATTGTTCTGTAGTGAGATGATGAAGGTTGCCGATGAGAGAATATTTCTTAAGAGATACTGAGAAAAGGTGGTCTCAAATGATGATATATGAGTGTGTTTTGAAGGAGTTCAAAGTAAAGTGTGTTGTCTGTCTGTGTTAGTTGGTCATAGAATTTTGTAAATATCTTGGTTACAGTGATTTTAGTGGATTTGAGATTGGTGATGAGATGCATTTATGGATGTGAAATGTGATTTTTGTGTTTGTTCTGAAGAGGTGTTTTGGGAAACGGATGAGTGGGTGTGAAGAAATGTGGGTGAGATGGAGAGGGGTATGGGGAGGGTTGTATTAAAAATTTAATGAAATATGAGGGGATTTTACTGAAAATAAAGGTAATGTGTGAATATTATAAAAGAAATTATAGAAGTGAAAAGTTATGATACACTGGAAAAGATTGGAGTGTGTAGAAGCATGTCACAGTAGTTGGGTAGTGAGATTACTTGTTGTGAGTATAATATTAATTTATGTGGATACAAGGAGATGGGTATGGAGAGGATTTTATTAGAATTTTAGTAAAGTAGGGAGGAATGTGTATTACATTTTAAGATTCAATAAAAAGAAGGGGGAAAATTTGTATCGAAATAGGAAAAAAAATTATGAATAAATTGGTAAGTGATGAGGGTTGTGGGTATTGTTGTCGAACTAGAGATATCGAAAAAGATGTTATAAGTGGGTTGTTGTTGTGGGTGTTGTGGGTTGTGGGGTGTTGTGGGTGTTGTGGGTTGTGGGTGTTGTTGAACTAGAGATACCGAAAAGATGTTATAAGTGGGTTGTTGTTGTGGGTGATGTGGGTTGTGGGTGTTGTAGGTTGTGGGTGTTGTCGAACTAGAGATACCGAAAAGATGTTATAAGCGGGTTGTTGTTCTGGGTGTTGTGGGCTGTGAGTGTAATGGGTTGTGAGTGTTGTGCATTGTGGGTGTTGTTGTTGAACTAGAGTTGCCAAAAAAAGATGTTATAAGTGGGTTGTTGCTGTGGGTGTTGTTGGTTGTGGGGTGTTGTTGGTTATGGGTGTTGTGGGTTGTGGGGTGTTGTCGGTTGTGGGTGTTGTGGGTTGTGGGTGTTGTCGAACTAGAGATGCTGAAAAGTGGTTATAAGTTGTGGGTTGTTGTTGTGGGTGTTGTGGGGTGTGGGTGTTGTGGGTTGTGGGTGTTGCGAGATGTGGGTGATGTGAGTTGTGGGGCGTTGTTTTGGAGCTAGAGACACCGAAAAAGAGGTGATTCTGTTGTAAGTGTTCGTGTGTGTTTGGTTTGTGTTCATGTTTTTTGCGCTCATGTTACATCTTAGTGTTCAAAGAAAAGTGAGGTGTGTGTGTGTGTACTCACCTATTTGTACTCACCTATTTGTGGTTGCAGGGGTCGAGTCCTAGCTCCTGGCCCCGCCTCTTCACCGGTTGCTACTAGGCCCTCTCTCTCCCCGCTCCATGAGCTTTATCAAACCTCGTCTTAAAACTGTGTATGGTTCCTGCCTCCACTACGTCATTTTCTAGGCTATTCCACTGCCTTACAACTCTATGACTGAAGAAATACTTCCTAATATCTCTCTGACTCATTTGTGTCTTCAACTTCCAATTGTGGCCTCTTGTTTCTGTGTCCCCTCCCTGGAACATCCTGTCCTTGTCCACCTTGTCTATTCCACGCAGTATTTTATATGTCGTTATCATGTCTCCCCTGACCCTCCTGTCCTCCAGTGTCGTCAGGCCGATTTCCCTTAATCTTTCTTCATAGGACATTCCCCTTAGCTCTGGAACTAACCTTATTGCAAACCTTTGTACTTTCTCTAGTTTCTTGACGTGCTTTATCAAGTGCGGGTTCCAAACAGGTGCTGCATACTCCAGTATGGGCCTGACATACACGGTGTACAGTGTCTTGAATGATTCCTTACTAAGGTGTCGGAATGCTGTTCTCAGGTTTGCCAGGCGCCCATATGCTGCAGCAGTTATCTGATTGATGTGTGCTTCCGGAGACATGCTCGGTGTTATACTCACCCCAAGATCTTTCTCCTTGAGTGAGGTTTGCAGTCTTTGGCCACCTAGCCTATACTCTGTCTGTGGTCTTCTGTGCCCTTCCCCTATCTTCATGACTTTGCATTTGGCAGGATTAAATTCGAGAAGCCATTTGCTGGACCAGGTGTCCAGTCTGTCCAGGTCTCTTTGAAGTCCTGCCTGGTCCTCATCAGATTTAATTCTCCTCATTAACTTCACATCATCTGCAAACAGGGACACTTCTGAGTCTAACCCTTCCGTCATGTCGTTCACATATACCAAAAATAGCACTGGTCCTAGGACCGACCCCTGTGGGACCCCGCTCGTCACAGGTGCCCACTGTGATACATCATTACGTACCATGACTCGTTGTTGCCTCCCTGTCAGGTATTCTCTGATCCATTGCAGTGCCCTTCCTGTTATATGCGCCTGATGCTCTAGCTTCTGCACTAATCTCTTGTGAGGAACTGTGTCAAAGGCCTTCTTGCAGTCCAAGAAGATGCAATCAACCCACCCCTCTCTCTCTTGTCTTACTTCTGTTATTTTATCATAAAACTCCAGAAGGTTTGTGACACAGGATTTGCCTTCCGTGAATCCGTGCTGGTTGGCATTTATACTCCTGTTCCGTTCCAGGTGCTCCACCACTCTCCTCCTGATAATCTTCTCCATAATTTTGCATACTATACACGTCAATGACACAGGTCTATAGTTTAGTGCCTCTTTTCTGTCTCCTTTTTTGAAAATGGGAACTACATTTGCCGTCTTCCATACCTCAGGTAGTTGCCCAGTTTCCAGGGATGTGTTGAAGATTTTGGTAAGTGGTACACACAACATATCTGCTCCCTCTCTAAGGACCCACGGAGAGATGTTGTCCAGTCCCATTGCCTTTGAGGTATCGATGTCCCTTAGCAGTTTCTTCACCTCCTCATCTGTATGTATGTCGTCCAACACTTGTTGGTGTATTCCTTGTTGGTGTCCCCATCTGGTCTGTCCCCCCAGAGTCCTTCCTGTCTCTACTGTAAATACTTCCTTAAATCTCGTGTTGAGCTCCTCACATACCTCTTGATCGTTTCTTGTGAATTCTCCACCTTCTTTCCTCAGCCTTATCACCTGGTCCTTGACTGTTGTCTTCCTCCTAATGTGGCTATACAGCAGTTTCGGGTCAGATTTGACTTTCGATGCTATGTCGTTTTCATACTGTCGCTGGGTCTCCCTCCTTATCTGCGCATACTCGTTTCAGGCTCTTCTACTAATCTCCTTGTTTTCCTGGGTCCTATGCCTCCTGTACCTTTTTCATTCTCTGTTGCACTTAGTTTTTGCCTCCCTACACCTTCGGGTAAACCAAGGACTCGTTTTGGTCTTCCTATTATTTCTGTTTCCCTTGGGAACAAAACTTTCCTCTGCCTCCTTGCACTTTGTTGCCACATATTCCATCATCTCGTTTACTGATTTTCCTACCATTTCTCTGTCCCACTGAACCTCCTGCAGGAAGTTTCTCATACCTGTGTAGTCCCCCCTTTTATAGTTTGGCCTGTCCCCTTCAGTTCCTGTTACCTTCTCCACTTGTAACTCTACTATATAGTCAAAACTCAGAACCACATGATCGCTAGCTCCAAGGGGCCTCTCGTAAGTGATGTCCTCAATGTCTGTGTGTGTGTTTGTGTGTGCGTATGTATGTGTATGAGTGTATATGAGTGTGTGTGTGTGTATGAGTGTGTGTGTGTGTGTGTGTGTGTGTGTCTGTGTGTGTGCGTGTGTCTGTGTGTGTGTGTGCGTGCGCGTGCGCGTGTGCGTGTGCGTGTGCGTGTGTGTGTGTGTGGGTATTAACTTCGTAATATGTAAAATAGTGACTAGTGAATTTATCGAAAAGTGGTTATAAGTTGTAAGTGTTGAGGTGACTTTTTCTGATGAAATAGTTAAAACGAGAAAAATGTCTAGACTTGAGGAGAGTGAATCTTTTGTAAAGAAATTGTGGATTGTTGTGGGTATTAACGAAAAAATGTGGAATTATTTGGGTTATCCCGGGTTAAGAGTGAAAATGTTTTCCCTATGTTGTATATGAAATGTGTAATACTGAGATGGTGACGACGAAGATGATCCAGAAGAAATGCATAGAATTTCTTCAAGAGAAAAATATGTTGATTTTAGTCAATGAATTGTACCTTTTTTCAATTAATATTTTTGTTGGATGTATATAAAATGCATTGGTTGTATAATAAATAAATGAATATATTGTGTATTAGTGTTATCCTGCATTTTATTGTCTGCTCGACAAGATTCAGCCTGTTGGTCTGTGTGAGGTCAACACCTGACGTCACTGACATAGGGGGAAGTCGACGAGATTCAGCCTGTGTGTGAGGTCATCACGTGACGTCACTGACCGCTGAGTAAACACAGGTGGAGTGACGTCACACTTGTTTAGACCTGTAGTAAGAGAAAGTACCATGCCCCATAGGGGGAGTTCATTTGAATGCTTACCCCCCAGAGGGGGGAATCCAAAAACTTGGTCCGAGGAGATGGAGTCTTCGTGTTATTTGATATCTAGAAAAACTTGATCCAAGGAGATGGAGGAGATATACTTGGGGTAGAAGTGGGTGGTAGGAGGTGTGGGGGGAAAATCTTTGTATTATTGATATCGAGAAAAACTTGATCCGAGGAATTGGAGAATACAAGAAAATTCGAAACCCCATAGGGGTAGACCATTTTGAATGCTTACCCCCAGAGGGGGGAATCCAGTGGGAGTTCATTTTGAATGCTTACCCCCAGAGGGGGAACCCAAAAAACTTGATCCAAGGAAGTGGAGTCTTTGTATTATTGTTATTGAGAAAAACTTGATCCGAGGAGATGGAGCAGGGAATTTGGGATGCAAGTGGAAGTCCATTTTGAATGCTTACCCCCAGAGGGGGGAATCCAAAAAAACTTGATCCAAGGAAGTGGAGTCTTTGTATTATTGATATCGAGAAAAACTTGATCCAAGGAAGAGGAGATCATAAGAAAATTCGAAAAAATTTGAGATGGAAGTGGGTGGTGGGAGGGGTACCCATAGGGGGAAACAAAAAAAATTTGATCCGAGGAGATGGAGAGCATAAGAAAATGAATTTAAAAAAAATTTCGAAAAAAATCAGAAAAAATTCGGGGAGCGGGGGCTATCCGGACGACGCTGCAGAAGGTGCTGCAGAAGGCGCGGGGCGGGCACCGGTCGGGTGGGTCCCTGTCGGGCGGGCGCGGGTGGCGCGGGCGGGTGCGCGGGCGCTGCGCGGAAGGAGTCCGCTCAGAGAAGACCGTACCGTGGGAGACTGTACCGTGGGAGACCGCTCTGTAGAAGGCCTTTCGGGACGAGACCGTACCGTGGGAGCCACTCAGTTCCATGCGTCGGTCAGCCTCAGAGACCGCTCTGTAGAAATCACACCTACTATATGTATATATTATACATATATATTATATATATATATATATATATATATATATATATATATATATATATATATATATATATATTATACATATATATATATATATATATGTATATATATATGCAAAACAACCACTCTGAAAGAATAGAGAAATTCCAAGCGCTTTCGTGACTACTCACATTATCAAGGAACTATGAAAGTAAAGCATCCAAGGAAGCTATATAAGGGGTCTGGCCAGCACCTCACTATCAGATCCCACAACGGTTTAAACACCTGACGCGCGCCGACCCAACTTGGATAGGTCCTTTGCACAACTCACCCACAAACTATTCTACCCAAGAAAATTTAAAAATTATTATTTGTCCAGTGTATTATTAATTATAAATGGATCTAATTTATGTAAACCAAAGGAAATATTCATATTATTGTCAAAACTGCTTTTTATGAAACAAGATTCAATTATATTCCTGTCGACCATGGACTTGCTTGATACTACTTTCTCAACTTTTTGAAAATCAATTGGATGGTTAAAATCTCTTACATGAATCAATAGAGCATTGGAATCTTGTCCAGTTCTAATGCTATATTTATGTTGTTTTAATCTTAGTTCGAGATTTTTACCAGTTTGACCGTAATAAACTTTATCGCAAATTTTACAAGGAATCTTATAGACACATCCATCAGCATTTTGGGGGGAATTCTTTATCAAAAGTTTTTTTACTGTATCAAGATTTTTGAATATTAAAAGTCTTAAGAAGAGAAGGCATATCAACCAAGTTTTCATGGTAAGGGAGAACCAACATATTTTTAGTTGAATTCTCCCTTACCATGAAAACTTGGTTGATATGCCTTCTCTTCTTAAGACTTTTAATATTAAAGTTGTATTCAAAAATCTTGATACAGTAAAAAAACTTTTGATAAAGAATTCTCCCCAAAATGCTGATGGATGTTTCTATAAGATTCCTTGTAAAATTTGCGATGAAGTTTATTACGGTCAAACTGGTAAAAATCTCGAACTAAGATTAAAACAACATAAATATAGCATTAGAACTGGACAAGATTCCAATGCTCTATTTATTCATGTAAGAGATTTTAACCATCCAATTGATTTTCAAAAAGTTGAGAAAGTAGTATCAAGCAAGTCCATGGTCGACAGGAATATAATTGAATCTTGTTTCATAAAAAGCAGTTTTGACAATAATATGAATATTTCCTTTGGTTTATATAAATTAGATCCATTTATAATTAATAGAATTTGGGAAGAATTTAATATTACACTGGACAAATAATAATTTTTAAATTTTCTTGGGTAGAATAGTTTGTGGGTGAGTTGTGCAAAGAACCTATCCAAGTTGGGTCGGCGCGCGTCAGGTGTTTAACCGTTGTGGAATCTGATAGTGAGGTGCTGGCCAGACCCCTTATATAGCTTCTTTGGATGATTTACTTTCATAGTTCCTTGATAATGTGAGTAGTCACGAAAGCGCTTGGAATTTCTCTATTCTTTCAGAGTGGTTGTTTTGCATATTCTGAAATCACCTGTTTACTGTGATCTTATTGCATATATATATATATATATATATATATATATATATATATATATATATATATATATATATATATATATATATATATATATATATATATATATATATATATATATATATATATATATATATACTTTAAAATATATTTTTGTGTATATAACATCTGTGCTTCACACCCTGTTATAGAATCTAAAATATATAGATGACAGAATACTTATTTGAGATATCCTTCTATTGGAGATCAAATGGTTCGTTAACAACCTTTAAGCTTTATAAGACACATGTATAACACTAAGGTGTTTTTTATTCCAAAATGTATCGCCTAAACAATAGGTTTCTTCAGTCGACTACAGAGGAGGCAGCAGAAGTATTAGAATGTTGAAACAATGTAATCAGTCCATTATTCTCGAAGACGTTATTTAGAGGTGATCAGTCCCTCAGCATGGAGAAGAATTCTGGTCCATAGTCTGGAAAAATGTGAAGCTGGGTAAAGTAGAATGAAGACAAATATACTGTCAATGTGAGGCGCAAATATTTTGAAGAGAGAAAAGATGGAATAAAGTTACCTAACTGTTATATGTGTCTTGCTTGTCAACCTCTCAGAAAAATGCAGAAAATAGATCCATAGCCGAAAGCGAAACTAGTCGCCTCCTTGTTTCTGAAGCTGCTGTCCGAAATATTTGAAAAGAGGCGATGACGTTGCTTCACCAAAACTAACTTGGCTTTGAAGTCTGACAAGAAAGATAAACAGCAGTTCTTGCAGCAAGAGCTGCAAGACACAGGAAGGAGTCGATGGTCTACACTGGGGAGCATGATATAAATTCAACTGAGGGTGTTCAAGAAGGATATCCTATAGTCCTGTTTCTCGTCTACACAAAGGGTAAGGAAATCTGTGTAGAATTTACCAGCGAAGTAAACACCTGTTACATGGATTATGGCACACCAACTAGATGAAACAATCTGCTTGACTTGGTTCTTGCCAACAAGGAATCAATAATCAATAATATTGGAAGTTAATGATGAACTTGGGTAAAGCGATCACAAATCACTTATTTTCAATATATCATGAAATTACCAAATAAAGTGCAATCAAGTCTCTGTTCCAGACTTTCACATGGCCGATTTCGTGGGACTGAGAAATTACCTGGGTGGACTAAACTGAAACGACCTGACTATGGACAGGTAGGTGGTATTGAATGCAAATATGACGTTTTTCAGAACATAGTTCTTGCTGCCCAGGCAACATATGTTCCTAGTAGGGAATTTAGATCAGCCAAAAATAATCACAAATCGATAAAAAATTGATTAAAACATCTCATTGCTCAAAAGAGAGGCATATATAGGCGTATCAAAAGAGGGGATGGGCAGTTAAGAAATCAATATATTCGATTAAAGAGAGACATAAAAAAGGGAATAAGAAAAGCTAAAAGAGATTATGAGGTTAAAGTGACAAGAACAGATCACTGACAGTGATACTAGCGAAATTCAAGAAATGATAAATTATATAGATCAGGACTATAATAAACTTTGCACAATTAGCGTAACTAGTGACATGGTCCTCAGGCAAATAGAGAAATGAAAATCGAAGAAATTCCCAGGCCCTAAAAACTGTTTGCAAGGGTTTTAAAGGTATGTAAAGAGGAGCTTAGCAAACCTTTGGCTAATATTTTCAACATATAACTACAAACTGTCATAGTACCAGATAAGTGGAAAATGGCCAATGTAATACCTATTTGCAAGGCAGGTGACAGGTCCATAGCTTCAAACTATAGACCAATAAGCCTTACCTCCATAGTGAGAAAATTTATAGAATCAACAATTGCCAAGGCAATTTGTAGCCATCTTGAAAGAGATAAATTGATTAATGAACCTCAACACTGTTTTACAAAGGGGCGTTCCTGCCTCTCGAAATTACTAACTTTTTTCACTAAGGTATTTGAGGAGGTAGATCATAGTAATGAATATGATATTATGTATATGGACTTCAGTAAGGTGTTTGATAGAGCTCCACATCAGAGGCTATTGAGGAAAATTACTTGTTCAATTTGAGGACATTTTTCTTCAAGGAAGTCACTACTGCAGATCTTGAGTGTGCACAGGAAAAATCCTATAATTACGTTTAGTTTTGGTGTCGTGGTGAGAGTAGAAGTGGAGAAGATCGTGTTGGTTAGCATATTTTCAATAGACTTTGAAACGAAGTTCTTAGTCAATTTTGCAGAGAAGAACATTAAGGAAAGGAAAAGTGTTGTCGACTTCATCTAGTGTGAACTGGATTGAGTGCTCGACCTGGTTGAGCTTGTGTTGCAGAAACCTTACAACGGGTGGGGTTAGAACCGTCGATCAGAGAATCATAAATCTCCAGACTGACGTGTTAACCACTGGGCCAGCTGGTTACAATAAGACTCAACCAACTATGTATATTTCTACACCAGAAGGTTAGCATAGGCATCACTGTGACCACGAATGCAAGTTTTTTACAGACGAATATTCCGCTAGCGTGGCCGTGACGAACTCTAGCTCAAGTCCTCTCAAAGTCATCAACATGGCTCACAAAATCGTGGTGCCTATGCTAACCTTCCTATGGCGTAGAAATATAGCTAGTTGGATTAATCTTATTGAAGCTAGCTGGCCCTGTGGCTAACGTGTCGGTCTAGAGTTTTATGACTCTCTGATCGCTGGTTCTAATCCCACCCGTGGTATGGTTTGTTTGCACTCGTGTCAGTACGATTTCGTGAGTCACGTTGTGTTGGAGAGCTTGAACGCTGAAGAGTCTGGAAGTTATGATGAGAAAGTCGTCAACATAACAGAGCCAAGTGACAGAAGAAGGAATAATAGTGGAAAATCGCTCGGCTTCCAGATGTTCCATGTATAGGTTCGCCAGGACGGCACTAAGTGGCGAACCCATGGGTAGTCCGAAAGTCTGCTGAAAGAGGTGATTTTCGAAAGAGAAACACGTAAAGCCAACACATAGTTCCTGGAAAAAGAAGATCGAGTGAATCGATGGTTTGTTTAGTAGGTGCTTTGTAGAATAGGGATGTTACGTCAAGGCTGGAGAGTTTCTTGTTCCTGATGTTGATGTTGCGAATGCGATTGAGAAGATCACTCGAGTGTTTCAGATGTGCTGGACTGATTGTGCCCAAGAGTTTAGAGAAGTTTTTAGCGAGAATTCCTGAGAGTTGGTCGTGAATAGGCAGTACTCCCCACCAATTCTTGAGAATTCTCGCTAAACATCTCTCTAAACTCTTGGGCACAACCAGTCCAGCACATCTCAAACACTCGAGTGATCTTCTCAGTCGCATTCGCAACATCAAGTTGAGGAACAAGAAACTCTCCAGCCTTGACGTAACTTCACTATTTTACGTGTTTCTCTTTCGAAAATCACCTCTTTCAGCAGACTTTTGGACTACCCATAGGTTTGCCAACTTAGTGCCGTCCTGGCTAACCTATACATTGAACATCTGGAAGCCGAGCGATTTTCCACTATCATTCCCTCTTCTGTCACCTGGCTCCGTTATGTTGATGACATTATAGTCATAACTCCTAGAAGAAGAAGTCGACAATATAACTCCCAGAAGAAGTCGACAACATAACTCCCAGAAGAAAAAGTCGACAACATAACTTCAAGAACAAGAAGTCGACAACATAACTCCCAGAAGAAGAAGAAGAAGTCGATAACATAACTCCCAGAAGAAGAAGTCGACAACATAACTCCCAGAAGAAGTCGACATCATAACTCCCAGAAGAAGCCAACAACACTCTTCCTTTCCTTGATGTTCTTCTCTACAAAGTTGACCATGAACTTCGTTTTAAAGTCTATCGAAAACCCACCACCCAAAACGATCTTCTCCACTTCTACTCTCACCACGACACCAAAACTAAACGTGGTGTAATTATAGACTTTTTCCTGAGCACACTCAGAATCTGCAGCAATGAGTTCCTTGAGGAAGAATGCTCTCTTATTGAACAAGTATTTTCCAAACTCCACTATCCTCGGCACTTTATGAGAGACTGCAGACGACGGGAATTAAACATCTTCAACACGCCGAGAGAAGACACTGCCGAGGAGAGATACATAGTCGTCCCCACCAACTCGATTGCCAAACACGTTACCAACATCTTTTCCATTATCTCATTCCAAGTATCTACCTCCACATCCATCACCATCAATGACATTACCAGCAATAGATAGAAGCTTCAAGTTATACGTGGGCGAAGCATCAAGAGACCTCCAAACACGTATTTCAAAACACCAGTACGCAGGCAAACCTAGTGATTTAAGGAATGCCTGCGTTCAACACCGAAATTCACACAACCATTTAATAAACTACAGAAACTCAAGACTTATCGCCACAGAAGACAACACTCAATACCTAAGAATCCTGAAATCATCGCTTATCTCTATATCCAACAACTTCAACCAGAATAGTGGCTTCTATAACATAGCTGAACCACTTGCCAAGAAACTTCTTCATCGCTATCCCACATAGGAACATAGGAATGGAGGAACACTGCAGAAGGTTTACTCATATACTTACCCAATCTAGACTATCATCCTACTCAGAAGATTGTCACATGCAGGTTCAGGCTCAACCTACCCAGCATTCTCCACCTGATCTCATCCTATAAATACTCACATACCTTTCACCCAGGTAGATCTGTTTGTGACTTGATAAAGCCCACTGTGTGGGCGAAACGTTGTCAATAAAAGATCATATTATACTGCTTATGTGTTTTTTTTCCACCATTATGTCAGTATTTTACGCCATTTATTTCCAGGTAAGTTTTCTAAGGCTCTTTTGGTACAAAATTATTATTTTTTTCATTAACATAAATGAAAAAAATATATCTTTAATCCCACATGAAATTTTTAGAAAGAACTAAATTTTAAAAGAATTCTTGTTACATAACCAGTTTTACATATTCGGCACAGTTAATTAACAATAAACAAACATAATGAAAAATATTTTTTTCCTTAGGTTCAGAATGATTTTTGCGAAATTATTGCATACACAAATTTTCACTTGTCTTATTCGACAAGAGGAATGTTGCTAATTATGCCAAAATCGCAAGTTTTACTTCTCTCTCTCTCTCATATATATATATATATATATATATATATATATATATATATATATATATATATATATATATATATATATATATATATATAGGATATGTTGTGCCTTGCCTTTATAGAATCTTCTATCCCACAAAAAAAATATATAATTTTGGGTGTAAATATTATGGTATGTTATTAATAAGTCAATTGAGGATCAACATTGACAACAATATATAGACCAATGTGATCTATGTAACCTATGTGACTTATGTGATCTATGTGACCTATGTGACTTATGTGATCTATGTGACCTATGTGACCTATGTGACCTATGTGACCTATGTGACCTATGTGACTTATGTGATATATGTGACCTATGTGACCTATGTGACTTATGTGATATATGTGAGCTATGTGACCTATGTGACTTATGTGATCTATGTGACCTATGTGACCTATGTGACTTATGTGATCTATGTGACCTAAGTGACTTATGTGACCTATGTGCAATATATTTCAGTAAAACTGAAGCAATAGTAAAGCATAACTTACCTTGTTGCTGCTGCTTTTGTCTCTGTTTCTTCTGCTTCTTGTTTGAACTCATCTGCTTAATCCTTTTATGTTTATCAGGGTTCTCTCTGTTGGCATAAGACGATAAATATTACGTTTTAAAATTTCTTCCCACTAAACAATAGTGTGCTCAAAATTGCCTTTGTAAAAAGTTTCTATCTTACTTTTTGTCTCTCATGATAATGTTAGAGATTGTTGCGGTGGACACGTTCAGACGTTTACTCATTTCAATCCTCGTTTCTTTGGTTTTGCCATCTTCACGGCCATACTTTATTATCTCATTACGAACAAGTTCATCAATCTTCCTCCCTGAAAGAATGTTGAAAATATCTATAAGTAAATACTATGAAGTAACCAGATCATTATTGTATTCAATAATACATTATTGTATACAGCATCATTATTCCCCATTGTATGACCCCCAGAGGAGTCATACAGTTGGGAATACAATAATGATGCTGTATGACCCCACAGGGGTCATACAGATTATTTACACTGCCGGAGATAATCTATACATCACATCCTACAGAGAATGGACAACGTTAGACATCTTAAATAATATGACATGTGTTTCGCATGACCTGCTATTGCAGAGATTGCTTACACTCCTACCCCCCCCCCCACCTACCCCCCGAAGTGAAAACTGTCCACTATTACAAAAAAAGTAATTTTTAGATAGTAGATTACTCATTTTGTAATAAAGAGTTCGGGATACATAAATACACTTTTTTTTATCACACTGGCCGATTCCCACCAAGGCAGGGTGGCCCGAAAAAGAAAAGCTTTCACCATCATTCACTCCATCACTGTCTTGCCAGAAGGGTGCTTTACACTACAGTTTTTAAACTGCAACATTAACACCCCTCCTTCAGAGTGCAGGCACTGTACTTCCCATCTCCAGGACTCAAGTCCGGCCTGCCGGTTTCCCTGAACCCCTTCATAAATGTTACTTTGCTCACACTCCAACAGCACGTCAAGTATTAAAAACCATTCGTCTCCATTCACTCCTATCAAACACGCTCACGCACGCCTGCTGGAAGTCCAAGCCCCTCGCACACAAAACCTCCTTTACCCCCTCCCTCCAACCTTTCCTAGGCCGACCCCTACACCGCCTTCCTTCCACTACAGACTGATATACTCTTGAAGTCATTCTGTTTCGCTCCATTCTCTCTACATGTCCGAACCACCTCAACAACCCTTCCTCAGCCCTCTGGACAACAGTTTTGGTAATCCCCCACCTCCTCCTAACTTCCAAACTTCAAATTCTCTGCATTATATTCACACCAACATTGCCCTCAGACATGACATCTCCACTGCACATTAAAATAAATTAATCTTTAATATAATATAAAAGCAATCTTTGGTCTAGAGGTATTTAAAATGTTACAATAATAAATTATTAGCATCTTAAAATAATATATATATATATTCTAAAATAATAAATAAATAACATTTGTACAATAATAAATTATGATCAAGTCCGTGTCTCACACGACACTTATAATGACGCTCTGTGTCCCACACGACACTTATTCGAGTTGTGACGCTCCTTCTCCACCGTGTCCCTTGACACCCTTTTCTCTGTGTCACCAGACACTCCAACTCTCCGTGTCACACGTCACCATTTCCTCTGCGTCATCCACACCCTTTCTCGACTGTGTCACACTTGACACCTTTGTCTCTGCGACACACTCACTATCGACGTAGCGTCTTTCGAGAGGCCATTCACATGACACTATTCAATGTACACTACAACCAGGCCATCTTCAGTGTCACACGACACCCTTTTCTTCTCAGTGTTCCACTACGGTCCTGTAGCATATCTCAGTGTTCCACTCCATCATACTTCCCTAAGTGTCACACTACGGTCCTAGCCCAGTTCAGTGTAACACTCCAACCTTTTCTTCGTGTAATGTCCCACTTAAACAGCATCAGATGACTCCGGCACACAGTTGACCAGCGTAGGCGGTGAGTCCGCAGACATCACCGGTAGTCCTGTCAATACTCTCCAAAGCCGGTAGAAGTACACCGTAAGATGGTCTGGCGAGTACTATCTACCGCCTTCAAGACCAGTTGACACCGCAAGGTGGTCCGATTAATTAATATTACTTGCAGAACATCATGCTGCAAGCTCACTGAGTGCGGCCGTCAAGTAACTGAGGCCATCAGACTCAGTGAGCTGCGGTGAGTGGCTCTTCTAAAATCAGTAGAAGCCAGTAGAATACCAAAAGATGGGCAGGAGAATACTCTCTACTGCCAATATATCTATACTGCAAGGTGTTCTGGTACTTACTGCTTAGCTGCGTGCCGTGAGGTGTTTAGGTACATACTGCTTCTAAAGCCAGTAGATGTGTACTGTGAGGTGTTCAGGTACTTACTGCTTCTAAAGCCAGTAGATGTGTACCGTGAGGTGTTCAGGTACCTACTGCTTAGATGCGTACCGTGAGGTGTTCAGGTACTTAATGCTTCTAAAGCCAGTAGATGTGTACCATTAGGTGTTCAGGTACCTACTGCTTAGATGCGTACCGTGAGGTGTTCAGGTACATACTGCTTCTAAGGCCGCCTCAGCAGTCCCCACAATGGGTTTGATGACGTACCCAGTGGTACTGCCGGCCGGCAGGTTAACTATTTAACCGCTAGTTTGGCAGGGGGCCGTAACATCCACTTTCACCTGGCTATATACAAGATCAAAAACTCATTCACTGAATCATATATAATGAACGTGTAAAAAACATCTGTAACAATATATAAGCAAAAACACCCCAGGCAAGATCTTACATTATATATACTATACCAAAACGTTCAACTAGTTAAAAAACAGGTATGAATGCCTCATTATTATGACAAGTTACATTGATCATTTTAAATTATGCATAACTACATATATAGGTAGACACGTATGGTTACAGGTTACAAAATCTCTACTAGCAAGACTCAGGTTCAATCATAAAGGCGCTATTCCTCCCAAACAGCACCATACACACCCTACCACTAAATAAACCATACCCCCGGCCGGGATTGAACCCGCGGTCATAGAGTCTCAAAACTCCAGCTTACGTACATCCTTACAAAATATGAAGGAATCCTTAAATAAACATATAATTATCGGTGTTCACAATAACACCAAGACACATTACATTGAATATCAAAATTTACATAATTATGTAGATAATGTTATAACAATGTCACCTCGACCAGGTGACAATAACTGCCAATGATAATATTTCTTACACCTCAGAAAAAGTGCGTTAGTTCAACAACTCTCACTCCCATCAAACCACACACAACCTTAGCAACTGTCAACACCAGGAGGCGACCCCGTGTCATACCCCTGACATCCCTTCCCACAGTAGCATACACCATCCCTATCCTACCCATCCTTCCTGAGTTACAAGTCTAATAATACCCGTAATGTTAGTTCTCTGTATCCCTCTGGAAAATCCCTCTCCCACCTCCGCCCATAAATATCCCTGTTTCAACACAATGTTTTTTAAAACATAACCGCTAATACCCGCCGCTTCACCTTGCTAACGTAACCGCTAATACCCGCCGCTTCACCTTGCTAACGTAACCACTAATACCCGCCGCTTCACCTCGCTAACACCTTCCCCAGCATTACCCACCATATGTAAATATAATCTACCATAATGTACCCCACAGTCCTAACAATACTCTCATCCATACCCCCCACGTCAAGACTTAATGCCCGCAGAACAGAAATGCTTTTACCCCTTATCCTACGCAGCACCCTGCTCAACCAACCCCTGACGTTCCCCATCCCCTCACAAAAATACACTACGTGGAACGCCGAATCCTCCCCTCCACATATTCCACAGACCCCCCCCCCACCACCCGTCTATCCCGTAAAACCAAACCCGACGGTAAAATCCCATGCAAAAAACGATACATCACCTCATGCCCACGGGGTTGTAACCTTAACCTACTGAACCTACCCCATATACTTCCCCATTCATACATGGGGAAAATCCCCTCCACCGGTGCCACTACCCTCCCCATTAACATCCTACACAGCCTACCTATTTTTACCTTCCCTAGATCCCGAGCCAACACCGGAGCCCTTAAAACAGTTTCACACTCACGCAACTCTACCCCAGAATACATATGTTTCAATCTACTGTGTATCTTGACTAACCCCCCCCCACCCACACCCTCCCTCATCACCTCCCTCTTAATGAAGATACATTTGACCCTCCGCTTTAAATCCATCAAACCCAACTCTCCCTGACGCACAGGTAACATTACCACATCCCTTTTAAGCCAATCACAGTCCGAACCCCACAAGAATTTAAAAACCCATCTTAGATTATTTGCAATTGCCGTCCCAGTTAAAGGGAACACGGCTGCCAAGTGCCAAACCTTACTATACAATAAGACGTTAATAACAATGGCACGCTGCACAAGAGTCAAATGATAAGGCCGCAATGCTCCCAAGCGACCCAGAATCCTGTCTACCAACCTAACCGAGTTTTCCACACGTGCAACATCCAGATCATCTGCATAAATAAGACCACAAATTTTTAATGAAGTCACTCGCCTCGTCACAAATACACTATCCCACTCAACCCTCCCCACCCAAGCTCCTAAGCACATGACCATGCAAACCATACCCCCCATTTGTCTCTCGACCTCCGGGGAGAGAGGACGCACGCCTAGTAGCTACACCTGCCCTCTGGTGGTGACCTTTAGCAACTAGAAGACAAAATGGCGTACCGAGTGGGACAGCGGATTAACACTGTTTGTATACAGCTGGTACGTGGCACGCTTACTGGAGCTACGATGCATACATTGCTACCTGCTATCATCAGGGACGCCTATGGCGTCCCCAACGAGGAAGTATATGGTGTTGCCTTAAATGGGATGACCAGAGTCTTCCTGAAACTGAATCGTACCGGCGTCTACGACAAACTTGTTGAAGAGTACCAGGAGAGGAAGGTGACGGTCAACTCTGCAGTGGACGTTGTTATGCATGACGTATCCAGGTACTATACGTGGGTGAAGGTGAGGAATGTCCCTTTCGAGGCGACGGCGTATAGTATACAGGAGGTTTTCAACACCTACGGTAAAGTTCATTCGGCAACGATGGGAGTATGGACAGAAGGGCCATATAAGGGACGACCTGAGGGCTCTTATACCCTCAAAATGACGTTGGCTAGGCCTATACCGTCCTACGTCATGCTGGTGGAGTCCAGGACGCGGGTTTTTGTACACTATGCCGGCCAGAGAAAGACCTGTCGACTATGTAGCTCATATGACCATATGGCAGCTCACTGTCCTAGAAGGCAGCCTACCAGGGCTCCTGGTACGTTGGCAGTGGAGCAGAGACCATGTGAGTTGATGCCTGAGTTGGGAGAGGAGGAACCAGTGACGAGTGGTCGATGGAGTGAAGAGGTAGAACGGGAAGTATCGACGGTCGGTACCTGTGTTACCCTCCCGGAGGTGACAGGGGAGGGGCCCCCATTGCCTGAGGGACGGGTGGACGTGGAAGAGTCTACCCAGGAGAAGTTGCTGGATGCGGTGCTGAAGGAGTTCTTCGACGAGACGGTGGCCGGGGAGGATGGTCCTGAGAAGTCATGTGAGATACAGCTGATGGTTGAGCAGCAGGAACAGGTGAAGGGTTCGAGGAATGCCAGAGAGGACATGGAAGTGGTGGTGGAAGTCCATCAGGAGGACGTGCAGGAGGTAGATTTGTGTGTGAGTGAGAGCTCACGAAAAAGGACTGCGGGTGCTTTTGACCTCGATGAGGTTTTAACACCTGGGCAGAGACCCGGGAAGAAGTCATGGGTAGTTGTAGGGGACACGGCACGCAGGGGAGGGGGTGTACCGGGGAAGATCAGTGGTGGGGGGCAAGGTGGGGCTGGAGGACAGGTTAGAAAAAAGGATAAAAATGGTACAGGTACTGAGAAAGGTGAAGTGAGTAAGATACAGCGGCATAGGGGTAAGCCCCCTCTTCTAGCAAATTCAAGTGTGTCACAATAAATGTCAATGGGCTTAAATCTGAGGTAAAAAGGGTTTGGTTAGAGTGGTTTTTACGAAGGTTTGATGTGGATGTATGTTTTTTGCAGGAGCATAACCATAGGTTAGGGAGTGAATTGAGTTTGAGGGGTTATAAAATGTTTGTCAGTAATGCTTTGCAATTAAAAGGAGGGGTAGCAGTAGCTGTAAAGGAGAGCAGCCCATTGCGTGTCATGGGTTGGGAGGAGGGGGGAGGGGGGAGGGTTGTAAGGGTAGATGGGCACTGGGGGGTGAGGAGAGTATGTTTCATTGGTGTATATATGCCGGCATGTAACAATGTTAGAGTCAAAGTTGATTTTGTATGTGATGTTTTGATGTATTATTTGCGGGGTTTACCTTCCATAACTGTAATTGGAGGTGATTGGAACTGTGTGATTAGGTATGGGGATGTGACGCCGAGGGGGGCAGGATGTGTTTTGGGTGCGCTACGGGATGTGTTAAGGGATGTAGGTGTTGTAGATGTGGTGGACAGGGGGGAGTATGGGGTGGAGCACACGTTTATTCGTGGGAATTATGGGGCGAGGTTAGATAGGATATATGTGATGCAGGGGATTGATGTGGAGAGAGTGAGGGCTTTTGATGTCGGTTTTTCGGATCACAGGGCGGTGATAGCTGATCTGCTGGTGGATGGTATAGTTCGCATATATGCTGGGTATTGGAAATTGAATGTGAGGCTTCTGCAGGAGGGGGATGAAGGCTCATCCTTTGAGGAATGGTGGAGACATTGCTGGGAGGGTAGGGATGGTGGGATGGATTTGCTTGACTGGTGGGAGATGCGAGCAAAGACAGCAATAGCAGAGTTTTTTAGGATACGTGGAAAGGAACAGGCAAGGTGGAGATATGGTTTGCAAAACTACCTGGAGGGACAGCTGAATGCTGTTTACGACGGGGGGGGGGGGAAGGGAAGATGTGCGAGGTGAGGTGGATGGCTTAAGGAGTAGGATTGAAGGATTACATAATGAAAGGTTTAACGCGATTAGAGTTAGGGCAGGATTAGAGGAGGTGTTAAAGGGTGATCGACCATCAGGTTATGTCCTGAGAAAATTTAGGGAAAGGCAGATGGTGACTACCATAGCGCATCTAGTGGTCGCTGATTGGGGGGGGGGTTATGTGGTGGGTCAAGGTCTTACTGATACAGATGATATTAGTGGTTATGCTGATTATTGGTTTAGGGAGAAATGGAGGAGGAACAAGGAAGTTGTCAGTGAGGAGGTATTTGGGGTTATGCAGAATACTATTGTATTGGGACAAGAGGAACAGGAAATGCTGGAGGGTAGTATTAGTGAGGAGGAGGTGGGGGAGGCGGTTTACGGGATGAGTCAGGGTAAGACGCCGGGCATTGATGGAATACCGAATGATTTTTATAGAGTTTATTGGGAATGCATTAGGTATGGGTTAGTGGAAGTCTTGAATCATATGTGGAGCAGTGGGAGGATGGGGAAGACCCAGAAAACAGGGATCGTTGTGTTGGTGCCGAAGAAGAAGGATGGGAAAGTATTGAATGATTATAGAGCAATATCCTTAATGTGTGCAGATTATAAAATTTATGCTAAAATTCTGGGCAATAGACTGAAGAAGGTTCTAGGATCAGTGGTACATGGGGGACAGTTTGGCATTCCGGGAAGAAGTATGAGGGACGGGCATAGTCACATAAGGGATTTTATTGAGGACTGCACCGGAGGGGGAATACTTGGATTAGATTGGGCTAATGCGTATGATTGTGTGAATAGGGATTTCTTAAAAGTTTGTTTGGAACAGCTGGGTTTGGGGGAGAAGGTGGTGAGATGGGTGCAAACCTTGTATGAGGGAGCAGTTAGTAGGGTACAGGTTAATGGTAAGTTGGGGGACCCAGTACTGATGGAGAGAGGTTTGAGGCAGGGCTGTCCACTCTCTCAGTTATTGTTTGCCTGTGTACAGAATCCACTTTATGGGCTGGTGGATGAGGTGATGAATGAACATGGGATTAGGGGGGGTGGGAGGGGGGGGATTGTGGGGTACGTAGATGATACTACTGTGCTGGTAAGGCATGAGGAAGATCTAAGGAAAGTTGGTGGAATCATTCAGATTTTTGGGGACGCCACAGGTATGAGAGTTAATTTAATGAAGTCGAGACTATTAGAGGTGGGGGATTGGGTGGGAGGGGGCTTGGGGGAGGGGTTGGGATGGTCAGTAGTGGACAGAATTAAGGTTTGTGGAATATGGTACATGGCGGAAGTGCAGGAGAGTAGGAAGATAAATTCGGAATTAGTTACGAGCAGGGTTTTGGGTAGGCTAGGAGGCTTAAGGGCTAGGGACGTAACATTACAGCAGAGAGTTTTAGTGGTCAACTCTCTGGTTTACAGTAAGGTGTGGGGAGTGGCTGAGGTGTTCCCTTTAAGAGCAGAGGATATTGCAGAAATCCAGAGGAAGGTTCTAAGGTATGTGTGGGGGTTTGGGAGGGCATGGTTGAGCAAGGACGTGGTGATGACGGAGGGGAGACGTGGGGGTCTTGGCCTGATGTCATTGGGTCATAGAGTAATGGCTTTATATATTAAACAAAGATATATCCGGACTGGGGGGAATAGAGGAGTCAGGGTAGGTAGGGTAATGGAGGATGCACGAAGATGGTGGAGTGGAAGGGATTTGAGGTATTGTGAGGATATGTTGAGGGTTTTATTACATGTTAAACAGGTGTCCACGTTAAAGGTCAAACGAATGGTGGGTGCTGTGGTAGGCAAGGGTGTCTTACAGGGACTTGCTGTATATCCAACATATGACTGGATAAGCATATGGAAGAAGTTTGGCTTGCTTAGAATACCAGCGAGGGTACGAGAGTTAGTATATCGTTTTCTGATGGGAATATTGGCCTCTAGGGATGTGTTATATAAAATGGGTCTTGTGAGAGAGGACTCATGCTTGCATTGTGGGGACATCGAAACAGCCTTTCATGCGGTATATTTTTGTCCCTCTTTGGAGGGGGTGAGGTTATGGATGGTGAGAGTTATCAGATTTTTGGGGGGGGGCAATGGCCATTCCTACGGGCCTTAATGTTGGATGTAACTGGGGTGCCGGGTGATGTGGGTAGAGCCTTAATGTATGTTATGACGGATTATTTACATGTATCTTGGGGGATGAGGGAGGTTAGGGGAGAGTTGAGGATAAAAGCGTTAGCAGCGAGTTTTTATAGAACTATGTGTAGGAATAGGCAAGTCTATGGTGGGAGGTGGGTAGTTAGCTTTTCGGAGGGTTACCGGAATCTCACTGTGGGGGGCCTTCTCCTCATGAACCCAGGGGGCGGGCAAAGGGTTGGTCTCCTACCGGGGGATACATGAGGGTGGGTTGGTTTAGGCTTCTTTGTAGTGTGGATGGTGGGAGGGTTATGAATAGAGTGGAAGGGAGATGAATGAGGATTTGGAATCTATGGTTATGTTCACTGCATACAGGATAACCTTAAAAACCATGATGACTAAACCTTGGGATCTCGGGTTTAGAGCAGAATGATGTTACGATAAGCACACAAGTTAACTTTTAAAATAAAAAAAAAAAAAAAAAAAAACCATACCCATGGCCAGCATTGAACCCGCGGTCATAGAGTCTCAAAACTCCAGCCCGTCGCATTAGCCACTAGACCAGCTAGCCACAATAAGATTCATCCAACTAGGTATATTTCTACACCATAGGAAGGTTAGCACAGGCACCACTGTGACCACAAATGCAAGTTTTTATAGACGAATCTCCAGCTAGCGTGGCCGTGACGAACTCTAGCTCAAGTCCCTTCACTGCCGTCAACATGACTCAAGAAATCGTAATGACACGATTGCAAACAAACCATACCGGGATTGAACCCGCAATCGTGTCATTACGATTTCTTGAGTCATGTTGACGGCAGTGAAGGGACCTGAGCTAGAGTTCGTCACGGCAACGCTAGCTGGAGATTCGTCTGTAAAAACTTGCATTTGTGGTCACAGTGGTGCCTGTGCTAACCTTCCTATGGTATAGAAATATACCTAGTTGAATGAATCTTATTGTGGCTAGCTGATCTAGTGGCTAACGCGACGGGCTGGAGTTTTGAGACTCTATGACCGCAGGTTCAATCCCGGCCGGGGGTATGGTTTGTTTGCAATCGTGTCATTACGATTTCTCGAATCATGACCATGCACTTCTCTGAATTCACTCTCATACCAGTTACACCTGCGAACATGTTGGCTAACCCATCTAAGGCGTCCATTGACATCCCCTCCCTAACCAAAACAGTAGTATCATCTACATACCCTATAAGAACTGGCCAAACCCTCCCAACTCCACTCCCTTCTCCCTCACTAATGCCCATTTACTGTTCCACCATTCTATAAAAGGGGTCCTGCATGCATGCAAACAAAAGCTGTGACATAGGACACCCCTGTGTAAGTCCCCTACCCATTACAATCCTCCCCCCCAATCTACCATTAATCTGTACCCTCGCCATTGCCCCACGATATAACGCATCTACCCATCCCACTATTTCTTCCCCAAAGCCCTGTCTCCTAAGGATAGCTCTCAATGCCTCTCACTCCAGTCTATCATATGCTCCTTGCCAGTCTAGAGCAACCAAGCCCCCCTTCCCCCCCTTTTTCTTCCACGAAATCCCGTAGTAACCCATGCCCCTCCCACATAGACCTCCCTGGCAACCAAAACTGAGTTCTCGATACGACCCGCCCTACTACGCACTTAAACCTATTTCCTAAAATCTTAGCAAACAACTTATAATCCGCGCATAACAAAGATATTGCCCGGTAGTCCCTAAGCGTATACTGTCCCTTACTCTTTGGTACCAAGACTACTACAGCCGTTGGCTGCTTTTCTCCCAACTTGCCGCTCTTCTTCATCAAATTTAATAACCTTACCAAAAAAAAAAAAAACATCATTAGCTCCCAATGCTGTTGATAAAACTCTGTCGATAGTCCAGTGATTCCCGGCGCTTTGCCCTTTCACATTTCACTTAAAGCTCTCCATATTTCCTCCTCAGTTATTTCCCCACCCAGTGCTTCCCAATCAATGTTTCCCAACCGACATGTCACACTCCCACACACCTGTTCCAAATCCCCAGCTCCTGCCCCTTCCTCTTGCCAATACTGCTCATACCACTTATCCGCAAACACCCCCATCCCATCGTAGTTTGTATAACCTGACCCACCCTATACCCACCCACCGACTCATGAACCTCCAACCATGGAATAGCTGTTGCCTACTGTCATTGTTTTTGCCTACGCAATACACACGATGACGGCCTATCTCCCCATAACACCTCCTCCACCCCCGCCATTACTCTCACCGCTTGGAACCTCTCGCCCTGGATTTCTTCCTGAAAGCTGGCTGCCTTGGATCAAAGTCTAGCGCAAGCTGGACTCCAAGGTATTGTCCAGTGTGGGTAGATTGGTAAAGCACTGTGTACCTTGTTCAAAGGTTCGTAGGTTCGAGTCTCCTTCAGCCAGAGATCAGTGTTTATATATATATATATATATATATATATATATATATATATATATATATTGTGGTCA
Source organism: Cherax quadricarinatus (assembly GCF_038502225.1). Lineage (NCBI taxonomy): Eukaryota > Metazoa > Arthropoda > Malacostraca > Decapoda > Parastacidae > Cherax > Cherax quadricarinatus. Next base: position 199,672 of record NW_027195116.1, read on the forward strand.
TTCTCAGCACTGCCACTAGCATTATAAACTTCTGTTTCCACTTCTCAATTATCTCGTGTGTGCAGTATTATATTCATTCATCCAGTGAAGTATTTCATTCAGTTGTTTACCTTGTGTTCTGCTTCATATTTCAGTAATGTGCAGTATTCATTTTTTCCCCAGTACTTTCATCGTTATTATTATTTTTTTTACTTTCCCCAGCATTTTCCTTGTATTTTCCTGCTGATATTGTGTTAATTCATTTCCCATTTTTTCCCAGTGTGTTTTGTTGCTATTTTAATGCGTGCAGAACATTTGTGTTAATTATTATTTTTTAGCCAGTGTCTAATCTGTTCCACTTCCACAGATTATAATGCCATTATCTTGTGTGCAAGCAAGAGATTTATTTCCAATTTTTGTCAACACAAGACCATATTGCAAGAAATTTTATGTCTTAGTATTGTATATATTGATGTTTGTGTTCCTGCACTACTGCAAGTGCTAACCTTTCTCTGTTCTGTATTTGATGTTCTTTTTATTTTATTCATATTATTTGTATTTCTTTGAACAAATTCAGTCTTAATGTAATTTTAACTCCTTTTAAAATAAAGTGTTCCCTTAACTCTGTTGAGTAATTGTTTGCCTAAATTAAAATTAAAAGTTAAAGTGTTCAATCAGTCCATTCTTGATATATTTTTTATTGTTCTTCTAAGCTGTATTTCCTTGTGTGTGCAATTTTTATCGATTTATTGACTTATTCTGCGATGACCCTAGCTTTGCAGTGATTGATTTTTCATTCATAATTTTTTATAGTATTAAGGTATTTGAGGAGGTAGATCATGGTAATGAATATGATATTGTGTATATGGACTTCAGTAAGGCTTTTGACAGGGTCCCACATCAGAGACTATTGAGAAAAATTAAGGCACATGGAATAGGAGGAGAAATTTTTTCCTGGATAGAGGCATGGTTGACAAATAGGCAGCAGAGAGTTTGCATAAATGGGGAGAAATCAGAGTGGGGAAGCGTCACGAGCGGTGTTCCACAGGGGTCAGTGTTGGGCCCCCTGCTGTTCACAATCTACATAAACGACATAGATGAGGGCATAAAGAGCGACATCAGCAAGTTTGCCGATGACACCAAAATAGGCCGTCGAATTCATTCTGACGAGGACATTCGAGCACTCCAGGAAGATTTGAATAGACTGATGCAGTGGTCGGAGAAGTGGTAGATGCAGTTTAATATAGACAAATGCAAAGTTCTAAAACTTGGACAGGACAATAACCATGCCACATATAAACTAAATAATGTAGATCTTAATATTACGGATTGCGAAAAAGATTTAGGAGTTCTGGTTAGCAGTAATCTGAAACCAAGACAACAGTGCATAAGTGTTCGCAATAAAGCTAATAGAATCCTTGGCTTCATATCAAGAAGCATAAATAATAGGAGTCCTCAGGTTGTTCTTCAACTCTATACATCCTTGGTTAGGCCTCATTTAGATTATGCTGCACAGTTTTGGTCACCGTATTACAGAATGGATATAAATGCTCTGGAAAATGTACAAAGGAGGATGACAAAGTTGATCCCATGTATCGGAAACCTTCCCTATGAGGATAGACTAGGGCCCTGAATCTGCACTCTCTAGAAAGACGTAGAATTAGGGGGGATATGATTGAGGTGTATAAATGGAAGACAGGAATAAATAAAGGGGATGTAAATAGTGTGCTGAAAATATCTAGCCTAAACAGGACTCGCAGCAATGGTTTCAAGTTGGAAAAATTCAGATTCAGGAAGCATATAGGAAAGTACTGGTTTGGTAATAGAGTTGTGGATGAGTGGAACAAACTCCCAAGTACAGTTATAGAGGCCAGAACGTTGTGTAGTTTTAAAAATAGGTTGGATAAATACATGAGTGGATGTGGGTGGGTGTGAGATGGACCTGATAGCTTGTGCTACCAGGTCGGTTGCCGTGTTCCTCCCTTAAGTCAATGTGACCTGACCTGACTAGGTTGGGTGCATTGGCTTAAGCCAGTAGGAGACTTGGGCCTGCCTCGCATGGGCCAGTAGGCCTTCTGCAGTGTTCCTTCGTTCTTATGTTCTTATTAGTAATTGTCATTTGCAATAGTGCTAAAGTGTATTTCAGTGTAATATTCTGTGATTCCAGTTTCACATTTACTTATGATAATGTTACTGATGTTGCTTTACACGTCTCTGACAATGATGATTTTGGGGATGAAGTGGAACAAACCTTGTCTGATCACAACCCTCCTGTTTGTTTGCACATTACTTCCAGTGCAAAGATAGGTCCCTTAGTACAAGCATCTGTTCTTAATGTGCCCATTCAGGTGTTCATGCACTCTGGTGCACAAGTCAATAGTATCAGGTATAGTTTGTTTAAGGATAAGCAGTTACAACATGTCCTTCTTGTAGAACTGACTCACCTGCGTGTCCGAGGTCACACTTTCTTCACCTTTTCTATCCAAGATCGAGACTTTACTGCTTCCTTCCTCGTTGTTGACCAGATTAGTTTCACTAGTGATCTTCTTCTGGGGTTTGCTTCCATGAGAGACTTTGGCATTGTGCTCAACCCTTACCGACAGCATGCCCAAATTGATGACTTGATTGTACCATTTTGGGGTTATCAGCTTGGATCCGAGATCTGCCATACTGCCACAAAGTACGAAGTTTGGATTAAGTCCTCAAAAGCCAGCGCATTTTCCAGTAGGGTACCCAAAGAGATCAGGTACTAGTAATTCTGTCACTCCTGTCTGTGTTCCACCTACAACTTCAGGCATGCAAGATAGTGTCCAGTTGCCTCAGGTGTCTAAGAACTCACAGACTACCTTGAGTGCTGAGCCTATCCCTGCAATGTCTTCTAGTTCAAGTAGTAGTTCCTCCACAAAGGATGCATTGTCAGAAAATGATTAATTGCAACTAGTAATGCTATTTCTTGTTGATGTCACAGGCCGTCTACAAAAAGACGTCTCTGTCGTGGCTAATGCCCTCACTGGGGTGTCTGTTGATGCACCTCATATTCCAGACGGTGATAACGTGGTAGCTGAAGGCTATTCCTGTAACGTAAAGGGTTTGTTCGTCGAGCCATCCTTACATGTTGTATGGGATAGTAAAATCCATCTCTTCCATGCTAACACTTCTGGTCTTACTGTTCGACTCAGAGAGAATACCAATATTTTAGACCTTGTGCATTACCCTTACCCTGTGCATGCAGAAGATGATTTGACACCTGACCAGTGAGTCAGTGCTATTTCAGGTGGGGAGAACACATTCACTCCGTTGTACCATTCTACCCCATCAATTGAGGACAAAGACTTAGCTCCTACTGACTTCCCAGACGAGGTCAAGCACTTGTTGTGTCTGTTGAACAAACATTGCAAAGCCATTGCATTACCAGGTGAAAAGATGTGTTTATCGAACTTATTATCCCGTTGTATCCCACTTGAACCTGGAACCAGACCTATTGATATACCTGCGTACAGAATGCCTCATACACAAGTTGCTGTCGCAAAAGAGTTGATCAGTTAGATGCTTGATGAAGGTGTTATTGCACCTAGCAACTCACCTTGGAATGCGCCCTTAATCCTAGTACCTAAGAAAGACAGTATTTGGTGCCCAGTAATTGATTTTAGGAAGTTAAATGCGAAAACAATTCCAGATCGCTTTCCGCTTCCTGTACTTGGTGACCTTTTACGCAACATCAGAGATAACAATTTTTTTTTCTACCGTAGACTTGATACAAGGGTTCGGGCAAGTCCCTCTCTATGAGAACAGCCAAAAGCTAACAGCATTTTTCCCTCCACTTCCTCCGTATGGCATTCCGATTATGATCCTCACCTATCACATTCTCAAGGTGTACCTAGATGATGTAATCATCACGTCCGAGGACGTGGACAAGCATTTGGAAAGACTGGATATGGTGCTGATTAAGCTTGAAGAAGCCAATTTGAAGATCAAACTGTCAAAGTGCCAATTTTTCAGATATGAGATCAACTTTCTTGGTTATGTAGCCACTCCTTGAGGGGTTACGACTGATCAAAATAAAGTTACTGCTCCTCTGAGTTGCTTAAGAAATATTTTCCTTTCGTTTGGACCTTCCATCAAGAAAAAGCATTCAAAACACTAAAAGAAAAGTTAACTTCTGCTCCAATCTTGAAATTCCCAGATTTTTCAAAACCCTTCTATTTGACAACTGATGCTAGCTCCATTGGCATAGGTGTCGTACTAGCTCAGAAAACTGATAGTTAGTACAACGCAGTTGCATTTGCTAGCCAAGTCCTTAAAAGGCTGAACATAATTACACTGTAACTGAGCAAGAAGCTTTAGCACTTCCAAGACATCATATATCAGTTCCCTGTCCATGTCTTCACAGATCATGCTGCACTGATTCCCTTATTCCAGAATAAACAACCTACTGGAAGATTAGCAAGGTGGTCCTTAACCATCCAAGAGTTCAACCCAACCTTTGAACACTTGTCTCGCAGTTCAAATGTAGTTGCAGATGCTCTATCACGACATATTAGCATAGTAACCACTGATCCCTCATTTAGTGCCAAAGAGGTAAAGAAGGCTCAAGGAGCAGATTCTATGTTGTCTGGTGTAATCCGATTCCTGCTCCAGGAAGATCTTATTCTGACAGTGAAGCCACCAGCACCAATCAGTGACTTTGTCATGAACCAAGAATTACTATATCGAACAGCCAAGTTGGGTGCTCCTAGCAGAAGGGTATACCAATTAGTAATTCCACAGTCACTAATGAATTTAGCCCTACAGCTAGTTCATGATACACCAGGTGTTGCACACTCTGATATGGATCATTCTGTGAAACAAGTTAGAATGAAATATTTTTGGCCATGTATGGCAACTGACATCTCTGAGTACGTCAAGAGATGTAGTGTATGTATGCAACATAAAGGAAATGTTAATGGTCGTAATCCTATCCAGGTGTATCCCACCACTAGTAAACCATGGAAAAGAGTTGCCATAGACTTTTTAACTAATTTTCAGTGCTCTTTTCAGGGCAATAAACATCTGTGTATCATTGTTGACCATTTCACCAGGTACTGTGAGTTAGTGCCTATTGCAGATAAGACTGCCAAGACTGTCGCTAAAGTGTTGAAAGAGCGTATAATCTGTAGGCATTCCACCCTTAAGTCCCAAGTCGGAGGTGAATTCTGTAATGAGATTCTTGAAAAGTTATGTACTTTGTACAAGATCTCCAAGTGAACCATTGTTCCTCATCATCCTGCGGAATGAACCAATAAGAAAGTACTTGATGTCTTCAGAGCCATTATAAATCCCAACAATGAAACTTGGGATGAAGTCATACCTGATGTTCAATGTGCTATAAATTCTGCTACAATGTTTCAATAGGTGATACCCCATATTACATGCTGTACAGTGTAGATAAGTGTTTGCTTTTATGAGTTGTTATATTCCGCGTCGAAACCCAATTACAACCCTGACGACTTCGTAGCAACTTGTACCAGACTAGCTCAAAGTGTTTTCAGAAGAATCTGAAAAACATTTCGTAAATCAACAGCAGAATTTACATGAGTAACTAATACTCGTGCTAAGCTGACCAAGGGAGGTTCGAAAGTAATGCTAACTAACTTCAATAAAACATCTGCAATGCCTAAGCTCGATCAAAACTTTGTTGGTCCTTGTGGAGTAGTTGAACATATCAATGACAATAAGTATAAGGTTAGAGAAGTTAGTATGAGTCAGTATAAAGAAATGCATACAGGTCATATGAAGTTAGTATGTGATGTTGATGATGATGTTCCTACCCAGACTAATGTAACAGACTCTGACAATCCTCCTGACTCTGTACCCACTACCTCTAACACTCAGTCAGACAATCAACCTGAATGTCATTATTCCCTATGTACATGACAAGTATTGAGAAACCCTCAAGTATCTTTTGTAGATACTAATTCAAATCTCCCTCAATCATGGCATGTGTTAGCCAATGAAAAAGAATTCGATCCACCCAGAGATGATAACCATTCTGCATATGTCAATCTTACCCTAGCAGAGTTGGGTTTAAATGTACATAGCCTGTATAATTAGATGATTAAGTTAAAAGAAGTTGTCAGTTGTGTGTTTTGTAATCAGCTGATCACTATCCATTTTTTTTGTGTTCACGTTCTCTCTGAATTTTGAGATTTAACAGTAATGACATATGCACGCCAAGTCTGCCTTTTCTGTTAAACACTTTGTACTCAGAACACACTCTCAGAATCAGTAGAGTGCATGAATGAAGATCGATCGGTCATTTCTGTCTTTTATTGTACTGTGATTTGTTACCATAATTCATAAGCCATTACGCTACCATCCATTACAATAATAGCCATTCCAATGTTATCCATTCAACCGAGTATATCCCATTACGGTTTCTGTGATTAGTTCTAAGTTGTATATGTGCTTTCTATTGTATAGAATCAGCCCAGAGCCACCTGATTGTTCAGCCTGTAGGGTAGTATTGTATGTCGAGATGCCATACGTAGCATGACCGATCTGTCAGTATTGTTACTGAATTCCTATGTATAGGTTTGTGTAGCATATCGTAGTTTGTATTATCTCTATATATTTAGGCTCCCTGTAGCTAGACTCGGTGGTTAGCATGTGTGACGTCATGTGGTGCTGCATGTGAGCGTTGGTCACCCTGCCTCTTCATCATTTCCTGTGTAGGCACTAGGCGACAGTTAGGCTGGACTAACATCCTGTCAAGACTCTGTCAATACAAGTGAAACCAGCCATTACAGTGTATATTACTTCATCACCTTATCTCCTAGGTACCCCACGCAACACCAGGGCCGAAATGTTTTCTAATAAAAATGTCCAGGTGTTTGCTTACGTGTTTTTCTAAACCATACTGATGTGTACTGCTGCGTCACTACCCTGACTCACTGTATATACACTGCACTGCGTGGCTACTCCAGCTTACTATATGCACTACACTGTGTTGCTACCCCTGGTCTACTATATACACTACACTGTGTGGCTAACCTGGCATACTATATACACTATACTGTGTGGCTACCCTGGCCTACTATATACACTATACTGTGTGGCTACCCTGGTCTACTATATACACTGGTATAAACCTTGGTAATAAATACCGACAAGTTGGTTTAGAAAGACACGTAAGCAAACACTATAACATATTTATTAGAAAACGTTTCGGTCCTGGGACCTTGATCACTTCTAACATACAGAGGTAGAAAGACATTATATATATAGGCGGAGAGTGAGATGTGACGCACGTGACCTGAGGAATGTCATAAGAACATAAGAATGAAGGAACACTGTAGAAGGCCTACTGGCCCATGCGAGGCAGGTCCTTATCAAAACCTCTGCCTATGATGAGGACGGGTAGACGATGAAATCATGTGACTCCTGTGTTGTTGGGTTGGTGCTGCTCTGTGTCCTCCACAGAGACTCCACGGGGCATTTGATGAACTGGAACGAGGCACAACTCGTTCTCACCGAACCAGACCTCAGACGCCGACGGTGCCTAGAAGCCTCACTAATCACCGTCACCGACACTATAGAACGCAACACTGGAAACTACAAAATTTCAAAAACATTGGCATACATGATACTTAAGCAGCACCAACCCAACAACACAGGAGTCACATGATTTCATCGTCTACCCGTCCTCATCATAGAGGTTGTTTTGATAAGGACCTGCCTCGCATGGGCCAGTAGGCCTTCTACAGTGTTCCTCCATTCTTATGTTCTTATGACATTCCTCAGGTCACGTGCGTCACATCTCACTCTCCGCCTATATATATAATGTCTTTCTACCTCTGTATGTTAGAAGTGATCAAGGTCCCAGGACCGAAACGTTTTCTAATAAATATGTTATAGTGTTTGAACATAAGAACATAAGAACATAAGAACATAAGAAAGGAGGAACACTGCAGCAGGCCTGTTGGCCCATACTAGGCAGGTCCTTTACAATTCATCCCACTAACAAACATTTGACCTTCCCAATTTTCAATGCTACCCAAGAAATAAGCTCTGATGTGAAAGTCCCACTCAAATCCAACCCCTCCCACTCATGTACTTATCCAACCTAAATTTGAAACTACCCAAAGTCCTAGCCTCAATAACCCAACTAGGTAGACTGTTCCACTCATCAACTACCCTATTTCCAAACCAATACTTTCCTATGTCCTTTCTAAATCTAAACTTATCTAATTTAAATCCATTACTGCGGGTTCTCTCTTGGAGAGATATTCTCAAGACCTTGTTAATATCCCCTTTATTAATACCTATCTTCCACTTATACGTGTCTTTCTAAACCAACTATATACACTACACTGTGTGGCTAACCTGGCCTACTATATGCACTATACTGTGTTGCTACCCCTGGTCTACTATATACACTACACTCTGTGGCTAACCTTGCCTACTATATACACTATACTGTGTGGCTTCCCTGACCTAGTAAATACACTGTTTGGCTACCCTGACTTACTATGTACACTACTCTGTGTGGTTATCATGAGTTAGTATGTACACTATACTGTGTGGCTACCCAGACTTACTATATACACTACTCTGTGTGGTTATCATGAGTTAGTATGTACACTATACTGTGTAGCTACCCAGACTTACTATATACACTACTCTGTGTGGCTACCCAGGTGCCTAGAAGCCTCACTAATCGCCGTCACCGACACTATAGAACGCAACACTGGAAACTACAAAATTTCAAAAACATTGGCATACATGATACTTAAGCAGCACCAACCCAACAACACAGGAGTCACATGATTTCATCGTCTACCCGTCCTCATCATAGGTAGAGGTTGTTTTGATAAGGACCTGCCTCGCATGGGCCAGTAGGCCTTCTACAGTGTTCCTCCATTCTTATGTTCTTATGACATCCCTCAGGTCACGTGCGTCACACCTCACTCTCCGCCTATATATATAATGTCTTTCTACCTTTGTATGTTAGAAGTGATCAAGGTCCTAGGACCGAAACGTTTTCTAATAAATATGTCATAGTGTTTGATTACGTGTCTTTCTAAACCAACTTGTCGGTATTTATTACCAAGGTTTATACCATCTTGTCTGACACTGCAACACACTATGGACATAGCATACAGAGAATACCTTTCTCTCCTACTCAAAGCTAATAGTCTTCGGAACCGACACATCTTCCTAGAAGACTGTCTTGCTGAGATGGTAGTACCACGGTCCACTCCTCGACAACTGACCACATCTAGACACCCTTTCTCCCCTGCTGTTTACGCCTACCTTAGAGAAAGCTCTGATGAACTGCGACATGCTCAGAAGGAGGCCTCATTAAGTGCCGCTCAGATTCGTGCTTCACTTCCTACTCCTGACAGGACTGCAGAATATATACTCAGCCAAGTTACCACTGCCAACAACCAACAGAAATTGAAGCTATCACGAAAACTACAAGACCTGTGCGCCCACAGCAAATGGAGCGAAATGGGACGACCAGAAATCATAAATAACTTATCTTCCTATACACTAACCGTCACCGAGACAGAAGCCCTCAGCCTAGGGCTCAAGTTTACTACCGGCATCAACAAGAAACATAATCTGGTGGATATGGTAACCAAGAATCAACCTTTTGGAGGCTCCGAGTTTCAAAAAGGCTTTGTTCAAGGAATTATCACTGCTGCAGCTACTTAGCCTTCAAGACCGGTCATTCCCAGAAGATATATCCAAGCACTCAGGAACTTAGCCAACAACGATGATATCGTCATTACAACCGCTGACAAAGGAGGTGGTGTGGTGTTACTCAACACTGTCGACTACAACAATAAAGTTTCAAATCTTCTCAACGATGCCAACACATACCAGCCGCGAAGATGGAGATACGGCGATTGACCGAGGAAAACAAGAGGATTCGTAGTAGTCCTCCTGTTTCGAGTCCTCAGGTCAAGAAGGGATCGTGGTCAGTGGCTGGACAGCAGGGGACGACGAAGTTGACGATCAAGAAGACGAATGGAAAGCCAGAAACGATGAAGAAGAAAGAGACTGCTGTGGAAACTCCCGTGGAAACCTCCAACGCATTCTCGGTGCTACCCGACGAATGTGAGTCTACTACTGGGATCGTCACGACGAACGACAAGGAAGGTAAGAATATTGTTTTTGTTGGGGATAGCCAGGTTAGATACATGGATAGGGCATTCTGCTTGAAGGACAGGAGTAGGAGACAAAGGGTATGCTTTCCTGGGGCTGGGATGGAGGACATTGTTAGCCGGCTTGACAACATCATGAACGGTAATGGGATCAATCCTATTATTTGCCTCAGTGCTGGAGGCAATGATGTAGGCAAGCGTAGAAGTGAGGATTTAGTTAGAAAGTTCAGGACAGCTATAGACATGATTAGGAAGAAGGGGGGGGCGCCCTGTTATATGTGGCATTTTGCCAAGAAGAGGTGTTGGTAATGAATGGTTGTCCAGAGCAATTGGTATTAATTGTTGGCTGGATAAACACTGTAAGGATAATGCAGTACCATTCATTGACAACTGGGACAACTTCTATGGCCGAAATGACATGTATGCCAGGGATGGGGTTCACTTATCCAGGGCAGGTGTGGGTTTTCTTGCTAACTCAGTTGAGGGGGTTGTTAGGACTTTAAACTAGGATTAGTTAGAGGTATGGGTTTAGAAATGATTAATAATGAGTATGGATATATTGACTTATGCTCTGATATTAAGAATCTTAATAGTAACTGTCATGGAGTAACTCTGGGTAATGATAATTTCAGAAATTGTGTAAAAACAAAGATGAATAGGAAAAATGTGCAGAAGAAAAAACATATGATGGTATTTTATGCTAACAGTAGAAGTGCAAGAAATAAAATTAATGAACTACGTTTGGTAGCATGTGCTGGGAACTTTGATATCATTGCATTAACTGAAACGTGGTATGATTTAAAGAGTCGGGATATGACTGCTGAGTGTAATATTCAGGGATTTAAGTTATTCAATGTGGATAGATGTAATGGGAAGGGGGGAGGAGTTGCATTGTATGTTCGAGAAAATATTAATTGTTGCATAAAAAAAGGTATAAAAATAGATGGAGCAGTAACAGAGTCTGTTTGGGTAGAGTTCGTGGAGGGTCAAGAAAAACTAATTCTAGGTGTAATATACCGACCTCCAGGCTTGGATCACGATAGAGGGAGACTTCTTTGGGACGAAATTGTTAGGGCTTCTGGACACAGTAACGTAGTCATAGTAGGGGATTTTAACTTTAGCCAAATTGACTGGAATTCTTTGACAGGTAATCTAGAGTCCAGTGACTTCATGGAAACAGTTCAGGACTGTTTTCTGAAACAGAGTGTAACTGAACCTACCAGGGGTAATAATTTGCTAGACCTAGTCTTGTCAAATAAGGAAACACTAGTGAATAATCTGGAGATCACTGAAGAGCTTGGCGCAAGTGATCACAAATCCATCACCTTTAGCATTAATTGGGAATGCAAGAATAATGATAATACAGTAAAAATCCCCGATTTTCGTTCTGCCGATTATAATGGACTTAGGGAACATCTGTCTAATCTTGATTGGGGTTATCTAGCTAATGATTTTATTGACGATAATCATACTTATGAATATGAAGGGATCTGCTTTTATGATTGTTTTCTTAATAATGTACACAGTGCCCAGAGTATATACATTCCCCAGAGAGAAATTAGGTCTAATAATAACGATCCCAAATGGGTTAACAGGAGGTTAAAGCATCTATTAGGGGTGAAAAGGGGAATTTATAGGCGCATTAGAAGAGGAGAGGTTAACCTTACTGACCAATATGTTCAGCTTAAAAGAAAAGTAAAAAGGGCGATTAGAAAGGCTAAACGTGACTATGAAATTAGAGTCGCTAATGAATCAAAGACTAATCCAAAGGGGTTCTTTCAAGTGTATAGGACGAAGGTGAAGGAAAAAGTAGGACCTCTGAAATCTGGGAATGGACAGCTGACGGATAATGAACTGGAAATGTGTTCCTTATTTAATGACTATTTTTTGTCAGTTTTTACACAGGAAGATGTAAATGAGATTCCAGTAATTAACAATTATTTAGTTCCTGATGAATATAAGTTAACTAATATTACTGTCACGAGGGACATGGTTATTAAACAGATAGACAAACTGAAACAAAATAAGTCCCCGGGACCCGATGAGTTGTTTTCAAGGGTACTTAAGGAATGCAAGATGGAGCTTAGTCAGCCATTAACGAGTGTATTCAATGCGTCCATCCTTACCAGTGTTGTGCCAGAGATGTGGAAGATGGCTAATGTGGTTCCTATATTCAAATCAGGGGATAAGTCCACTCCTTCAAATTACCGTCCAATAAGCCTGACATCTATAGTGGGCAAGTTATTAGAATCAATTATAGCTGACATTATCAGAAGTCACCTTGAAGAGCATAACTTGATAAATGAATCTCAGCATGGATTCACGAGAGGTCGTTCCTGCCTGACAAACTTACTGACGTTCTTCAATAGAACATTTGAGGCAGTTGACAGTGATAAGGAATATGATATTGTTTATTTGGATTTTAGTAAAGCCTTCGACAGAGTACCTCACAAGAGACTCTTAAGAAAAGTGGCAGCTCATGGTATAGGAGGTAAAGTTCTAGCATGGATTGAGGCATGGCTTACCAATAGAAAGCAGAGAGTTACCATTAATGGAGTGAAATCTGAATGGGGATTAGTCACTAGTGGCGTTCCACAAGGATCAGTTTTAGGCCCTCTCTTGTTCATAATTTACATTAATGACCTTGATGAAGGGATTACTAGTGACATGAGTAAGTTTGCTGATGATACAAAGATAGGCCGTATAATTCACTCTGAGGAGGATATCAATGAACTCCAGGACGATTTGAACAAATTAATGTCTTGGTCTGAGAAATGGCAGATGAAGTTTAATGTGGATAAGTGTAAGGTACTTGCCCTTGGTAATGAAAATAACCCTCGAAGCTATAATCTAGGTGAAGTAGAGCTTGGTCATACAGAATGTGAAAAAGACTTGGGAGTCATGGTAAGCAGAAATCTAAAGCCAAGACAGCAGTGCCTCAGTGTGCGCAACAAGGCCAACAGATTACTTGGATTTATCTCAAGAAGTATAAGTAACAGAAGTCCAAAAGTTATTTTACAGCTCTATACATCACTAGTGAGGCCTCATTTAGATTATGCTGCTCAGTTTTGGTCCCCTTACTACAGGATGGACATAGACTCATTAGAGAACATACAGAGAAGAATGACTAAAATGATTTACTGTGTAAGGAACCTCCCGTATGAAGATAGACTTAAAGCCTTAAATCTCCACTCTCTGGAGAGGCGTAGAATGAGGGGAGATATCATTGAAGTGTATAAGTGGATGACGGGCATAAACAAGGGAGACATTAATAAAGTACTGAGGGTGTCGAACCAGGTAAGAACCAGGAATAATGGATTTAAGTTGGATAAATTTAGATTTAGAAAGGACATAGGTAAGTACTGGTTTTCTAACAGAGTTGTAGATGCGTGGAACAGTCTTCCCAGTGGGGTGATAGAGGCTAGGACCTTGGGTAGCTTTAAGAAGAGACTGGACAAATATATGAGCGGGAGGGGCTGGGTTTGATTGGTGTTGGGGGGTGCGGGAGTTGTTTCTTGAGTAGCTTTAGGTAGATGTCGTTTTGATAAGGACCTGCCTCGTATGGGCCAGTAGGCCTTCTGCAGTGTTCCTACATTCTTATGTTCTTATGTCACCTTGCCAAATACCTTTCAGCGCTTCTGGGCACCATCAGTCAAGCCCACCTCAAGCACTCAGGTGACCTTCTCTCCCGAATTTCCAACCTGAATGTCAAAAACAAAAGCATGGCTTCCTTCGATGTCACAGCCCTCTTTACCAACGTTCCTACTGACGCTGCAATCAACATTCTGAGACAGAGGCTCACTGAAAACCACGACCTCCCTTTACCTCTTCTAGATTTCATCAATCTAGTGGAACTTTGTGTTAATTTCAACTTCTTCAAGTATCAGGACAACTGTTACAAACAGTGCTTTGGGATGGCAATGGGCAGCCCGCTCAGTGCTGTGCTTGCCAACCTCTTCATGGAAAACCTGGAGACAGAGAAATTCAGCACCCTCATTCCCAACACCGTTACCTGGCTAAGATACGTTGATGATATATTGGTTTTCTATCCGAGACGTCTCAATATCCAGGCCCTTCTCAACAAGATCAATGCAGTTGAACCATCAATAAAGTTTACACTTGAACTCGAAAATGATGGCAAACTTCTTTTCCTCGACGTTCTACTGTGCAGATCTCCCGACAGTGACAAACTTCTCTTCAAAGTGTATAGAAAACCTACCAACAAGGACGAGCTTATACACTTTTATTCACACCAAGACACCCGCACTAAGAGAGGAGTCTTCATTGGCTTCTTCTTGAGAGCTCTTCGCATCTCCAGCCCTTGTTTTCTAGAAGAAGAATGCACTTACATAACGCAAGCCTTTACACGTCTTCAGTTCCCATCTTTCTTCATCCGAGATTGCAGACTCAAGGCACAAGCTATCCTCAACAAACCGCCCATGGAACAGCCCCCTAAGCAGTTCATAGTACTCCCATGTGGTGATGTTGCCACGAATATTCGCCGCACACTTGCTATGAGTAACATCAACGTTTCCACCATAAACACATCATCTATCAAAGACCTCACTACGAAACGCAGCCCCACACCTCTAACTTCTACAGCAGGCGTCTTCACTATCCCCTGTGGGTTCTGTCCCAAGAAATATGTAGGCGAGACAGGCAGAGATCTTGCAGTCCGCCTGAATGAGCATCGAAATGCCTCTAACAGAGACGATGTAAGGTACGCCTGTGTCCTCTACAGAGACTCCATGGGGCATTTGATGAACTGGAATGAGGCACAACTCGTTCTCACCGAACCAGACCTCAGACGCCGACGGTGCCTAGAAGCCTCACTAATCGCCGTCACCGACACTATAGAACGCAACACTGGAAACTACATAATTTCAAAAACATTGGCATACATGATACTTAAGCAGCACCAACCCAACAACACAGGAGTCACATGATTTCATCGTCTACCCGTCCTCATCATAGGTAGAGGTTGTGATGAATGGTTTGAAAAACCGACAAGTTGAAGATTGAGACACTTATGCAGCATATGGGAATCTTTATTCAGGAAACGTTTCGCCACACAGTAGCTTCATCAGTCCAATACAAAGAGGAAGGCGTAAGGAGAGGAGGAGTATGAGGTAATCAGTCCCTCAGCCTGGAGTCGATGTGTTCAGTCCATCAATCTTGTAGAATGTACAGCATAGGGCCGTAGACGTGGCTTATATACTGTAGTGAGGTGACTTGAAGCAGATGGAGGCGGGATCATAGTGGTACCATCCACTAGTCGAAGTAGGTCTTTGTCCAAAGGTTGAACAAGCGTTGAAGAATTCTTTGTAAGAAGATCCCATGATGCTGCAGTGTCTGACAGTTGTGATGAATGGTTTGAAACCAACTATATACACTACTCTGTGTGGCTACCTTGGCTTACTATGCACACTACACTGTGTAGCTACCCAGACTTACTATATACACTAGTCTGTGTGGCTACCATGACTTACTATGTACACTACTCTGTGTGGCTACCATGACTTACTATGTGCACTACACTGTGTGGCTACCCAGACTTACTATATATACTACACTGTGTGGCTACCTTGACTTACTATGTACACTACTCTGTGTGGCTACCATGACTTACTATGTACACCCCACTGTGTGGTTACCCAGACTTACTATATACACTACACTGTGTGGTTACTTTGTGTTAGTGGCATTATTATGTATCCATAAAAGCATTCTGTTATCTTCCTCACATCCGCCCAGACAGCACTCACTCTAGCTGACATTCCCTCAGGTGACTTGCTTAACTTATTTAACTTCTAATGTTGTAATGATGACTGATAATTTTTGTATCTTAAAGCTAAGTTTTAGATTTGCGAGAAATGCTCTTCATTACGAGGGGCTTTCTGTATAGTAGTATGTCACTGATGTCAGCAACACCTGTATACCTTGAACATGTACTTGTAGAAATAAAGATATCATTATTATTATTATTATTATTATTATTATTATTATTATTATTATTATTATTATTATTATTATTATTATTATTATTATTATTATTATTATTATTATTATTATGATTATTATTATTATTATGATTATTATTATTATTATATAATAAGATTCTATTGAGATCACAATTGAAATAAGTCACTTTGACTCTAATGGATTATTTTCGTGGGAAATTAACACATGTATCACCAGGCCATAGTGCCCGTGCTACAGTGCCCCTTGGCCTGGTGGCTAAACCTCTTGCTATACAAGGAGAGGTTCTGGGTTCGATTCCAAGTGAGGGTAGAAATATTGGGAGTGTTTCTTTATACCGGTTGTCCGTGTGCACGTATCAGTTAAATAGGAACCTGGGAATTAGTGGACTGGTGTGCGTATTCGCCGCCTGGACAGCGGCTTGGGTGGACATGCTGCCAGAGCTCTCCCAACCGTAGCCTTCAACACTGTAATGATTTTACCCGTGAGCATTTGGCCACGGAATTGAAAAACGTGTAGACACTGTCGGAACTGATCTATAAAGGGAGCTGTAACTTCTGATGTGGCAAATGTACTCTTCCCCGCGACCATTAGACATATACAGAATAGCAGACGAGGATCTATACGGTGTAGCGATAAATGGAGCTAAACGACTGTTTGTCAAGTTGTTATCTGCTCAAGTGTACGACGAGGTGGTTGATAAATTTCAAGACGTCGTGATGGAGGTAAATGAAGATGTCAAAGTGCGTCTGGTGGATGTGTCCAAACGATACACTTGGGTGAAACTCCGTAATGTTTCCTTTGAGGCAAGTGAAGCAGACTTACGGCAAGTGTTCAGTTGTTTTGGTAAGATACATGTGGCACAGCCGGGAGCGTGGATGACTGGCGTGTATGCTGGTTTGTTTGAAGGAATGTACTCTCTGAAAAGGACTCTGAAGTACCCTGTGCCATCCTACGTAGTCCTACAAGATTTCGGAACACAGCTAATTGTATACTATGCAGGACAACGACGGACCTGTAGGATTTGCGAGGGGTATGGACACATGGCACTGGAATGTCCTCGTTGGACGGAATGCCAGAGTGTGACTAGGACAGACCTCGTGGAAACAGAGCGTCTGTGGAAAATAATTTCCTAAAATTATGCTGTACATTTTTTATAATGTAAATATACATGATTAATGCATTACTATTGCTCTAAAGTGTATTTTAAAGAAGAGAATCGACAGGGAACCTCTGCGCCTGCGCTGATGGGCATAGGAGACGAGCATTAGCAGGCAGGAGTGTTTTGAATGGAGTTAAGAGGCCGGGGAAAAACTGGAAACAGGAAATTGGCGTCCACGGCGGCTTAAGGATTAATATAGGCCTCACTTCGTAATAGGAAGTGTTGTAACTGCTCCTGGTAAAGAGTGAGGGAACGTGATTTACGGGACCACCATTCTGCTCTTGACTCTCGCCTCAGCAGGTCATAGCAGCTCTCCTTGCTTACTCAGTCTCCCTACGATCCCCGTTGGGGAGGGGAACCTTTACCAGCATTGTCTTCGCCTTGACTTGCACGATGAGCTACGCAAATCGTGTAAAGATCAAGCCAAAAAGTTGTACTGTTGATGATTCAACGAAGCTTGCTCTTGCAACTGTTGTGCAGGGAGCATTACATGTGAAATTCAACGCAATTCTATCACTCAAAGAAGCATTCATTGTTGTGTGTAACGATGATGCTGAAGCAGAGAAGTTACTCACTACAGAAGCCACCACTACTCTTACTGCTCAAGGGTTTACTGTTACATCATCACATCAGGGCAAGGAAATCAGTATTCCTGAAAAAACTGGATAAGATTTTGACTTCTCAACCAATTGCTGAACTCAGATCATCTATTGAAACTCAAAATACTTTGGCTACTGTTGACAGTATTACCAGAATCCTGAATGCATCGACTATGCTCAAGGTCACCTTTACTGACGTGATCATGGCTGCCATTGCTCTGAACGAAGGTCTTGCTGTTTACCACTACTACATCAGTCCCACCTACATAGAAGCAGAGAGATACCACTACATCCAACATTGCTGGAACTGCTATTCTTATCTTCACACCACCAAGGCATGTCCGAACGAACGAACGAACGAAAGTTCAGGTAAGATCCCAAATGGGATGAGCAGAGAAGACGGGACAGACGAAGAATAGTGCTGGAGAGGAGTGTTCTTAGTTGTAGAAATAGAGCCAAGGCTTAACCCAGCAGCTAAGTCGATCGTGGGACAGACATTGAGAACACACACATAGCAGGCTCTTCTGTTGGGACTCCGGTGGGTGAGTGGGGAAGTGTGGACAGACGAAGAATAGTCGGTGAGAGGAAGGTCTTGAGTTGCAGATGAAAGAACCAGGGCTAAACCCAGCTGCGTGGCACTGCGAGGCAGTGTAGAGAGGGCATGTTGAGGACATAGAGGAGAGAGCAGACTGAAGACAGTGCTCGCTGGCTGATATGCTTCAGGCTGAGGTGAAGAACTGGTTTGGACGTCAGGTGTCGGGAGGCTCACGTTGTGTGTTTGGCTACACTTTGCTGGTGATGGAGCCACTCTTGAGTCTCTTGAAGTCTCTCTTGGACATGTAGAATAGTTGCATTCTGAGGTTGGAGCAGCTCAGATTCGTCACGAGGTAAGAGAGTGCGTTTTCAAAAGGAATTTGGTGAGGTTTGGTGCAGGTGTACTTAACAGCCCCCTCTGTCATTAAGTGGAGCATATCAGCTGCGCTCATTTCGGTTGGGAGGTTGGGGGTGGTGTAGAAGGTTAGAGACCCATTAAAGGCTTGGCTTAGGTAACGGTTGCCTGTGGTTTCTTCGTCGGTTACTTCTTCGATTACTATATCGTCGACATCGACTCAAGGTTGAGGGACTGATTACCTCATTCTCCTACTATTTCGTCGTTGTCCGAGGGTTGTTCATAATGTTCTGATTCTATTTAGTCTTCTGTGACTGTGTTGAGAAGAAGCAGGGAGTGTTGGTCGGTTGTGGTTTTTTGGGCTGGTGGTGGGTGGTGAAAAGTGGCAGTAGACGGTGGTGTTGGTTCTGGAGTAGAGTCTTGGTCAGAGATACGAGTAGCACCAGGGGTTGAGGTGAAGTTACCAATGTCTGGAATTAGCTTGAGGAGGTCTTGTGACGGTGGCGAGTCTGGAAAGTTGAAGTTTGGCATGTTGTTAAGGCGAAACAGTTCATTGATTGTTGTGTTGAATGAGCCAGGGTTTGCAGCATTAGTGAGGTGTGCATACATCATACAGTATAGCACCTTGGATGGAGCAGCGTCAGGAAGAGCAGAGAGGGACTGGCTGGGAGGAGATGATTGTTGTGTAGCTTGAAGGAGTTCGGTGCTATCTGATTGAATTTTTGCAATGGCGGCGTATGTTGGTGTATTATTAGCTATTAGCAAGTAGTGGAAAGTTTAGGTATTACTTGTTTACAGAGTGCCAGATGTTGCTGGGTTGTTTATTGTTTATGTGTTGTGATACAGATGTTGCTGGGTTGTTTATTGTTTATGTGTTGTGATACAGATGTTGCTGGGTTGTTTATTGTTTATGTGTTGTGATACAGATGTTGCTGGGTTGTTTATTGTTTATGTGTTGTGATACAGATGTTGCTGGGTTGTTTATTGTTTATGTGTTGTGATACAGATGTTGCTGGGCTGTTTATTGTTTATGTGTTGTGATACAGATGTTGCTGGGTTGTTTATTGTTTATGTGTTGTGATACAGATGTTGCTGGGTTGTTTATTGTTTATGTGTTGTGATACAGATGTTGCTGGGTTGTTTATTGTTTATGTGTTGTGATACAGATGTTGCTGGGTTGTTTATTGTTTATGTGTTGTGATACAGATGTTGCTGGGTTGTTTATTGTTCATGTGTTGTGATACAGATGTTGCTGGGTTGTTTATTGTTCATGTGTTGTGATACAGATGTTGCTGGGTTGTTTATTGTTCATGTGTTGTGATACAGATGTTGCTGGGTTGTTTATTGTTTATGTGTTGTGATACAGATGTTATTGGGTTGTTTATTGTTTATGTGTTGTGATACAGATGTTGCTGGGTTGTTTATTGTTTATGTGTTGTGATACAGATGTTGCTGGGTTGTTTATTGTTCATGTGCTGTGATACAGATGTTGCTGGGTTGTTTATTGTTCATGTGCTGTGATACAGATGTTGCTGGGTTGTTTATTGTTTATGTGTTGTGATACAGATGTTATTGGGTTGTTTATTGTTCATGTGCTGTGATACAGATGTTGCTGGGTTGTTTATTGTTCATGTGCTGTGATACAGATGTTGCTGGGTTGTTTATTGTTCATGTGCTGTGATACAGATGTTGCTGGGTTGTTTATTGTTCATGTGCTGTGATACAGATGTTGCTGGGTTGTTTATTGTTTATGTGTTGTGATACAGATGTTATTGGGTTGTTTATTGTTCATGTGCTGTGATACAGATGTTGCTGGGTTGTTTATTGTTCATGTGCTGTGATACAGATGTTGCTGGGTTGTTTATTGTTCATGTGCTGTGATACAGATGTTGCTGGGTTGTTTATTGTTCATGTGCTGTGATACAGATGTTGCTGGGTTGTTTATTGTTCATGTGCTGTGATACAGATGTTGCTGGGTTGTTTATTGTTCATGTGTTGTGATACAGATGTTGCTGGGTTGTTTATTGTTCATGTGCTGTGATACAGATGTTGCTGGGTTGTTTATTGTTCATGTGCTGTGATACAGATGTTGCTGGGTTGTTTATTGTTCATGTGCTGTGATACAGATGTTGCTGGGTTGTTTATTGTTCATGTGTTGTGATACAGATGTTTTCCATCATAAGTTCATTATACTATGTTTAATTAAGTGATGGCGTTTTTTATATTGTGTATAGCCATGTAAAAGTGGACAATTTTCACTTGTGTGAGGGAGGGAGGTTGCAGCGTGTGGGGGAGGGGCGTAGGAATGTGTGGGGGAGGGGGGTTGGAGTGTGTGGGGAGAGGATGGCGTGTGTGGGGGAGGGGGAGTTGGAGTGTGTGGGGGAGGGGGGGTTGGAGTGTGCTGGAAAGCTGGAGTGAGTTGGGGGAGAGGGGGTTGGGTGTGTGGAAGAGGGGAAGTTGGAGTGTGCTGGGGAGGGGGGTTGGAATGTGTGGGGGAGGGGGTTGGAGTGCGTGGAGGTGGAGTGCGTGGGGAAGGGGGTTAGGGGAGAGTGTGGAGGAGGGGGTTGGAGCGTATGGGGAGGGAGTTGGAATGTGTTGGGGGGTTGGAGGGTGTGTGGATGAGGGGCGTTGGAGTGTGTGGGGAAGGGGGATGGAGTGCATGGGGAGGGAGTTGGGTGTGTAGGGGAGGGGATGGAGGGTGTCTAGTAGAGGAAGGTTGGAGTGTGTGGGAGGGTTGAAAGCGTGGGAAGGGGGTTGGAGTGTGTGGGGAGGGGGGTTGGAATGTGTTGGGGTAGGGGGTTGGAGTGCGTGGGGAGGGGTTGGAGGTGCGTGGGGAGGGTGTTGGAGTGTGGGGCGGGGTTATAGTGTGTGGAGGAGGGGGCTGAAGTGAAGGGGAGGGTTTTGGAGTGTGTGGGAGAGGGGTTGGAGTGTGTGGGGAGGGGGTGGGGAGTGTGTGAGGATGGGGTTGGAGTGTGTGGGGGAGGGGTTGGAGTGTGTGGAGAGGGGTTGGAGTGTCTGGGGGAGGGGTTGGAGAGTGTGGGGTGGAGGAGGGGATGGGGTTGGAGTGTGTGTGGAGGGGTTGGAGTGTGTGGGGGGAGGGGGTTGGAGTGTGTGGGGAGGGGGTTAGAATGTGGGGGAGGGGGAGTTGGAGTGTGTGGGGGGAGGGGGGATTGGTGTGTTTTGAGGGGGGTTGAAGTCTGTTGGGAGGGGGTTGGAGTGTTTGGGGAGGGGGTTGAAGTGTTTGGGGTGGAGGAGAGGTTGGAGAGTGTGGGGGATGGGAGTTAGAGTGCTTGGGGAGGGGGTTGGAGGGGTGTGTGGGGAAGGGGTTGGTGTGTAAGGAGCAGGTTGGAGTGTGTGGGGGAAGGGGCTTGGAGTGTAGAGGGGGTTGGCTGTGTGGGGGAGGGGGTTGGCGTGTGTGGGGAGGAGGGTTGGAGTGTTTGGGGAGGGGTTCGAGTGTAGGAGGGGTTTGGAGTGGGGTGTGGGGAGGGGAGGTGTGTGTGGGGAGGGGTTTGAAGTGTGCGGGAGGGAGGGAGGAATGATGAGGGAGGGGTTGGGGAGGTGTGTGTGGGAGGGGGTAGGATTGTAGTAGGAAGGGGGTTTGAAGTGAGGGGAGGGGAGTTGGAGTGTATGGGAGAGGGGGTTAGTGTGGGGAGGGGTTGGGGAGTGTGTGGGGGAGGGGTTGGTGTGGGGGGAGGAGGGTTGGAGTGTGTGGGGGAGGGTGGTGGAGGGTGTTTGGCGCTAGGAGGTTGGAGTGTTTGGGGTGGAGGAGGGGTTGGAGTGAAAGAGGGGTTAGGGGAGTGCGTGGGGGAGGGGGTTGGAGTGTGCGGGGAGGGGGTTATAGTGTGATGGAGGGGAGGGGCTGAAGTGAAGGGGAGGGTTTTGGGTTTTGTGTAGGGAGAGGGGTTGGGTGTGTGGGGAGGGGGTGGGAGTGTGTGGGGATAGGGGTTGGAGTGTGGGGAGGGGTTGGTTAGTGTGGTGGAGAGGGGTTGGGGAGGTGTGTGGGGAGGGGGTTGGAGGTGTGGGGTGGAGGAGGGGATAGGGTTGGGAGGTTGTGGTGGAGTTGGAGTGTGTGGGGGGAGGGGTTGGAGTGTGTGGGGAGGGGTTGGAATGTGTGGGGAGGGGGAGTTGGAGTGTGTGGGGGAGGGGGAGGGTGTGTGGGGAGGGGGTTGAAGTCTGTTGGGGAGGGGGTTGGAGTGTTTCGGGGAGGGGGTTGGAGTGTTTGGGGTGGAGGAGGGGTTGAGGAGTGTGGGGATGGGGGTTAGAGTGCTTTCAGGGAGGGGTTGGAGGGGTGTGTGGGGAAGGGGGTTGGTGTGTATGGGGGAGCAGGTTGGAGTGTGTGGGGAAGAGGGGTTTGAGGTGTGTTGGGGGAAGGGGGTTGGAGTGTGTGAGGGGGTTGGCGTGTGTGGGGGGAGGGGTTGGTGTGTGTGGGGTTGGGGAGGGGTGTTTGGGGTTTGGGGAGGGGTTCGAGTGTGTGGGAGGGGGTTTGGAGTGTGTGGGGAGGGGTTGGAGTGTGTGGGAAGGGGTTTGGAGTGCGGAGAGGGAGGGTTGGAATGTATAGGGGAGGGGGTTGGAGTGGTGTGTGGGAGGGGAGGATTGTGTAGGAAAGGGGGTTTGAATGTGAGGATGAGGGGAGTTGGAGTGTATGGGAAGGGGTTGAAGTGTGGGGAGGGGTTGGGAGTGTGTGGGGAGGGGGTTAGGTGTGTGGGGGAGGGGGTTGGAGTGTGTGGGGAGAGTGGTAGGTGTTTGGCGCTAGGGGGTTGGAGTGTTTGGGGTGGAGGAGGGGTTGGGTGTGAAAGAGGGGGTTGGAGTGCGTGGGGAGGGGGTTGGAGTGTGCAGGGAGGGGTTATAGTGTGTGGAGGAGGGGGCTGAAGTGAAGGGGAGGGTTTTGGAGTGTGTAGGGAGGGTTGGAGTGTGTGGGGAGGGGGGTGGGGAGGGTGGGGTGGGGTAGGGGTTGGAGTGGAGTGGGGAGGGGTTGTGTGGAGGAGAGGGGTTGGAGTGTGTGGGGGAGGGGGTTGGAGAGTGTGGGGTGGAGGAGGGGGATGGGGTTGGAGTGTGTGTGGAGAGGGGTTGGAGTGTGTGGGGAGGGGGTTGGTGTGTGGGGAGGGGGGTTGGAATGTGTGGGGGAGGGGAGTTGGAGTGTGTGGGGGAGGGGGGATTGGAGTGTGTGGGGAGGGGGGTTGAAGTCTGTTGGGGAGGGGGGTTGGAGTGTTTGGGGGAGGGGGGTTGGAGTGTGTGGGGAAAGGGGTTGGTGTGTATGGGGAGCAGGTTGGAGTGTGTGGGGGAAGAGGGGTTTGAGTGTGTTGGGGAAGGGGGTTGGAGTGTGTAGAGGGGGTTGGCGTGTGTGGGGGAGGGGGTTGGCGTGTGTTGGGAGGGGCTTGGAGTGTTTGGGGGAGAGGGGTTCGAGTGTGTGGGAGAGGGGGTTTGGAGTGTGTGGGGAGGGGGTTGGAGTGTGTGGGGAGGGGGTTTGGAGTGTGCGGGGAGGGAGGGTTAAAATGTATGGGGGAGGGGGGTTGGAGTGTGTGTGGGAGGGGGGTAGGATTGTGTAGGAAAGTGGGGTTTGAATGTGAGGGGGAGGGGAGTTGGAGTGTGTGGGAGAGGGGGGTTGAAGTGTGGGGGAGGGGGTTGGATTGTGTGGGGAGGGGGGTTGGAGTGTGTGGGGGAGGGGGGTTGGAGTGTGTGGGGGAGGGTGGTAGGAGTGTTTGGCGCTAGGGGGGTTGGAGTGTTTGGGGTGGAGGAGGGGGTTGGAGTGTGAAAGAGGGGGTTGGAGTGCGTGGGGAGGGGGGGTTGGAGTGTGTGGGAGGGGGGTTGGAGTGTGTGCGGGAGGGGGGTTGGCGAGTGTGGGGGAAGGGGGTTGGCGTGTATGTGCACGGGGTCTGGAGTGTGTGGGGGAGAGGGGTTGGAGTATGTTGGGAAAGAGGACTGGAGTGTGTGGGAGGGGGTTGGAGTGTCTGGGGAGGGGGTTTGGAGTGTACAGAAGGAGAGCGGTATTAGTGGGAGAAAGGGGTTGGAGTGTGTGGGGAGAGGGTTGGAGTGTGTGGGGAGGGGGTTTGGAGTGTGTGGGGGAGAGGGGATGGAGTGTGTGGGGGAAGGGGTTTGGTCTGTGTGGAAGAGGGGGGTTGGCGTTTGTAGGGGAGGGTGTTGGCGTGTGTAGAGGAAGGGGTTCAGGTGCGTGCAGAGAGGGGCGTTTCAGTGTGTGGGGAAGGAAGGTTGGAGTGTGGGGAGGGGGGTTGGAGTGTGGGGAGGGGGGTTGGAGTGTGGGGGAGGGGGTGTTGTAGTGCAAGAAGTACTGCGTTTGCACCATTGTATTATTATAAAAACCTTTGTATGTGTAGTACTGTACTTCAGCAGTATGTAGGTTGTGTAGTACTGTACTTCAGTGTGTAGGTTGTGTAGTACTGTACTTCAGCAGTATGTAGGTTGTGTAGTACTGTACTTCAGCAGTATGTAGGTTGTGTAGTACTGTACTTCAGCAGTATGTAGGTTGTGTAGTACTGTACTTCAGCAGTATGTAGGTTGTGTAGTACTGTACTTCAGCAGTATGTAGGTTGTGTAGTACTGTACTTCAGCAGTGTGTAGGTTGTGTAGTACTGTACTTCAGCAGTATGTAGGTTGTGTAGTACTGTACTTCAGCAGTATGTAGGATGTGTAGTACTGTACTTCAGTGTGTAGGTTGTGTAGTACTGTACTTCAGCAGTATGTAGGTTGTGTAGTACTGTACTTCAGCAGTATGTAGGTTGTGTAGTACTGTACTTCAGCAGTATGTAGGATGTGTAGTACTGTACTTCAGTGTGTAGGTTGTGTAGTACTGTACTTCAGCAGTATGTAGGTTGTGTAGTACTGTACTTCAGCAGTATGTAGGTTGTGTAGTACTGTACTTCAGCAGTATGTAGGTTGTGTAGTACTGTACTTCAGCAGTATGTAGGTTGTGTAGTACTGTACTTCAGCAGTGTGTAGGTTGTGTAGTACTGTACTTCAGCAGTATGTAGGTTGTGTAGTACTGTACTTCAGCAGTGTGTAGGTTGTGTAGTACTGTACTTCAGCAGTGTGTAGGTTGTGTAGTACTGTACTTCAGCAGTATGTAGGTTGTGTAGTACTGTACTTCAGCAGTGTGTAGGTTGTGTAGTACTGTACTTCAGCAGTATGTAGGTTGTGTAGTACTGTACTTCAGCAGTATGTAGGTTGTGTAGTACTGTACTTCAGCAGTATGTAGGTTGTGTAGTACTGTACTTCAGCAGTATGTAGGTTGTGTAGTACTGTACTTCAGTAGTATGTAGGTTGTGTAGTACTGTACTTCAGCAGTATGTAGGTTGTGTAGTACTGTACTTCAGCAGTGTGTAGGTTGTGTAGTACTGTACTTCAGCAGTGTGTAGGTTGTGTAGTACTGTACTTCAGCAGTATGTAGGTTGTGTAGTACTGTACTTCAGCAGTATGTAGGTTGTGTAGTACTGTACTTCAGTAGTATGTAGGTTGTGTAGTACTGTACTTCAGCAGTATGTAGGTTGTGTAGTACTGTACTTCAGCAGTGTGTAGGTTGTGTAGTACTGTACTTCAGCAGTGTGTAGGTTGTGTAGTACTGTACTTCAGCAGTATGTAGGTTGTGTAGTACTGTACTTCAGCAGTATGTAGGTTGTGTAGTACTGTACTTCAGCAGTATGTAGGTTGTGTAGTACTGTACTTCAGCAGTATGTAGGTTGTGTAGTACTGTACTTCAGCAGTATGTAGGTTGTGTAGTACTGTACTTCAGCAGTATGTAGGTTGTGTAGTACTGTACTTCAGCAGTATGTAGGTTGTGTAGTACTATACTTCAGCAGTATGTAGGTTGTGTAGTACTGTACTTCAGCAGTGTGTCGGTTGTGTAGTACTGTACTTCAGTGTGTAGGTTGTGTAGTACTGTACTTCAGCAGTGTGTCGGTTGTGTAGTACTGTACTTCAGCAGTATGTAGGTTGTGTAGTCCTGTACTTCAGCAGTATGTAGGTTGTGTAGTACTGTACTTCTGCAGTATGTAGGTTGTGTAGTACTGTACTTCAGTGTGTAGGTTGTGTAGTACTGTACTTCAGTGTGTAGGTTGTGTAGTACTGTACTTCAGCAGTATGTAGGTTGTGTAGTACTGTACTTCAGTGTGTAGGTTGTGTAGTACTGTACTTCAGCAGTATGTAGGTTGTGTAGTACTGTACTTCAGTGTGTAGGTTGTGTAGTACTGTACTTCAGCAGTATGTAGGTTGTGTAGTACTGTACTTCAGTGTGTAGGTTGTGTAGTACTGTACTTCAGCAGTATGTAGGTTGTGTAGTACTGTACTTCTGCAGTATGTAGGTTACGTAGTACTGTACTTCAGCAGTATGTAGGTTGTGTAGTACTGTACTTCAGCAGTATGTAGGTTGTGTAGTACTGTACTTCAGCAGTATGTAGGTTGTGTAGTACTGTACTTCAGCAGTATGTAGGTTGTGTAGTACTGTACTTCAGCAGTATGTAGGTTGTGTAGTACTGTACTTCAGTGTGTAGGTTGTGTAGTACTGTACTTCAGCAGTATGTAGGTTGTGTAGTACTGTACTTCAGCAGTATGTAGGTTGTGTAGTACTGTACTTCAGCAGTGTGTAGGTTGCGTAGTACTGTACTTCAGCAGTATGTAGGTTGTGTAGTACTGTACTTCAGTGTGTAGGTTGTGTAGTACTGTACTTCAGCAGTATGTAGGTTGTGTAGTACTGTACTTCAGCAGTATGTAGGTTGTGTAGTACTGTACTTCAGCAGTATGTAGGTTGTGTAGTACTGTACTTCAGTGTGTAGGTTGTGTAGTACTGTACTTCAGCAGTATGTAGGTTGTGTAGTACTGTACTTCAGCAGTATGTAGGTTGTGTAGTACTGTACTTCAGCAGTGTGTAGGTTGCGTAGTACTGTACTTCAGCAGTATGTAGGTTGTGTAGTACTGTACTTCAGTGTGTAGGTTGTGTAGTACTGTACTTCAGCAGTATGTAGGTTGTGTAGTACTGTACTTCAGCAGTATGTAGGTTGTGTAGTACTGTACTTCAGTATGTAGGTTGTGTAGTACTGTACTTCAACAGTATGTAGGTTGTGTAGTACTGTACTTCAGCAGTATGTAGGTTGTGTAGTACTGTACTTCAGCAGTATGTAGGTTGTGTAGTACTGTACTTCAGCAGTGTGTAGGTTGTGTAGTACTGTACTTCAGCAGTATGTAGGTTGTGTAGTACTGTACTTCAGCAGTATGTAGGTTGTGTAGTACTGTACTTCAGCAGTATGTAGGTTGTGTAGTACTGTACTTCAGCAGTGTGTAGGTTGTGTAGTACTGTACTTCAGCAGTATGTAGGTTGTGTAGTACTGTACTTCAGCAGTGTGTAGGTTGTGTAGTACTGTACTTCAGCAGTGTGTAGGTTGCGTAGTACTGTACTTCAGCAGTGTGTAGGTTGTGTAGTACTGTACTTCAGCAGTATGTAGGTTGTGTAGTACTGTACTTCAGCAGTATGTAGGTTGTGTAGTACTGTACTTCAGCAGTATGTAGGTTGTGTAGTACTGTACTTCAGCAGTGTGTAGGCTGTGTAGTACTGTACTTCAGCAGTATGTAGGTTGTGTAGTACTGTACTTCAGCAGTATGTAGGTTGTGTAGTACTGTACTTCAGCAGTATGTAGGTTGTGTAGTACTGTACTTCAGCAGTATGTAGGTTACGTAGTACTGTACTTCAGCAGTATGTAGGTTACGTAGTACTGTACTTCAGCAGTATGTAGGTTGTGTAGTACTGTACTTCAGCAGTATGTAGGTTGTGTAGTACTGTACTTCAGCAGTATGTAGGTTGTGTAGTACTGTACTTCAGCAGTATGTAGATTGTGTAGTACTGTACTTCAGCAGTATGTAGGCTGTGTAGTACTGTACTTCAGCAGTATGTAGGTTGTGTAGTACTGTACTTCAGCAGTGTGTAGGTTATGTAGTACTGTACTTCAGCAGTATGTAGGTTGTGTAGTACTGTACTTCAGCAGTGTGTAGGTTGTGTAGTACTGTACTTCAGCAGTGTGTAGGTTGTGTAGTACTGTACTTCAGCAGTGTGTAGGTTGTGTAGTACTGTACTTCAGTAGTACGTAGGTTGTATAGTACTGTACTTCAGCAGTATGTAGGTTGTGTAGTACTGTACTTCAGTAGTATGTAGGTTGTGTAGTACTATACTTCAGCAATATGTAGGTTGTGTAGTACTGTACTTCAGCAGTATGTTGGTTGTGTAGTGCTGTACTTCAGCAGCATGTAGGTTGTGTAGTACTGTACTTCAGCAGTATGCAGGTTGTGTAGTACTGTAATTCTGCAGCATGTAGGTTGTGTAGTACTGTACTTCAGCAGTATGTAGGTTGTGTAGTACTGTACTTCAGCAGTATGTAGGTTGTGTAGTACTGTACTTCAGCAGTATGTAGGTTGTGTAGTACTGTACTTCAGCAGTATGTAGGTTGTGTAGTACTGTACTTCAGCAGTATGTAGGTTGTGTAGTACTGTACTTCAGCAGTATGTAGGTTGTGTAGTACTGTACTTCAGCAGTATGTAGGTTGTGTAGTGCTGTACTTCAGCAGTATGTAGGTTGTGTAGTACTGTACTTCAGCAGTATGTAGGTTGTGTAGTACTGTACTTCAGCAGTATGTAGGTTGTGTAGTACTGTACTTCTGCAGTATGTAGGTTGTGTAGTACTGTACTTCAGCAGTATGTAGGTTGTGTAGTACTGTACTTCAGCAGTGTGTAGGTTGTGTAGTACTGTACTTCAGCAGTATGTAGGTTGTGTAGTACTGTACTTCAGCAGTGTGTAGGTTGTGTAGTACTGTACTTCAGCAGTATGTAGGTTGTGTAGTACTGTACTTCAGCAGAGTGTAGGTTGTGTAGTACTGTACTTCAGCAGTATGTAGGTTGTGTAGTACTGTACTTCAGCAGTATGTAGGTTGCGTAGTACTGTACTTCATTAGTGTGTAGGTTGTGTAGTACTGTACTTCAGAAGTATGTAGGTTGTGTAGTACTGTACTTCAGCAGTATGTAGGTTGCGTAGTACTGTACTTCAGGAGTGTGTAGTTTGTGTAGTACTGTACTTCAGCAGTATGTAGGTTGTGTAGTACTGTACTTCAGGAGTGTATAGGTTGTGTAGTACTGTACTTCAGCAGTATGTAGGTTGTGTAGTACTGTACTTCAGCAGTATGTAGGTTGCTTAGTACTGTACTTCAGCAGTATGTAGGTTGTGTAGTACTGTACTTCAGCAGTATGTAGGATGTGTAGTACTGTACTTCAGCAGTATGTAGGTTGTGTAGTACTGTACTTCAGCAGTGTGTAGGATGTGTAGTACTGTACTTCAGCAGTGTGTAGGTTGTGTAGTACTGTACTTCAGCAGTATGTAGGTTGTGTAGTACTGTACTTCAGCAGTGTGTAGGTTGTGTAGTACTGTACTTCAGCAGTATGTAGGTTGTGTAGTACTGTACTTCAGGAGTGTGTAGGTTGTGTAGTACTGTACTTCAGCAGTATGTAGGTTGTGTAGTACTGTACTTCAGCAGTATGTAGGTTGTGTAGTACTGTACTTCAGCAGTATGTAGGTTGCGTAGTACTGTACTTCAGCAGTGTGTAGGTTGTGTAGTTCTGTACTTCAGCAGTATGTAGGTTGTGTAGTACTGTACTTCAGCAGTATGTAGGTTGTGTAGTACTGTACTTCAGCAGTATGTAGGTTATGTAGTACTGTACTTCAGCAGTATGTAGGTTGTGTAGTACTGTACTTCAGCAGTGTGTAGGTTGTGTAGTACTGTACTTCAGCAGTATGTAGGTTGTGTAGTACTGTACTTCAGCAGTGTGTAGGTTGTGTAGTACTGTACTTCAGCAGTGTGTAGGTTGTGTAGTACTGTACTTCAGCAGTATGTAGGTTGCGTAGTACTGTACTTCAGCAGTGTGTAGGTTGTGTAGTACTGTACTTCAGCAGTGTGTAGGTTGTGTAGTACTGTACTTCAGCAGTATGTAGGTTGCGTAGTACTGTACTTCAGCAGTGTGTAGGTTGTGTAGTACTGTACTTCAGCAGTGTGTAGGTTGTGTAGTACTGTACTTCGGCAGTGTGTAGGTTGTGTAGTACTGTACTTCAGCAGTGTGTAGGTTGTGTAGTACTGTACTTCAGCAGTATGTAGGTTGTGTAGTACTGTACTTCAGCAGTGTGTAGATTGTGTAGTACTATACTTCAGCAGTATGTAGGTTGTGTAGTACTGTACTTCAGCAGTATGTAGGTTGTGTAGTACTGTACTTCAGCAGTATGTAGGTTGCGTAGTACTCTACTTCAGCAGTGTGTAGGTTGCGCAGTACTGTACTTCAGCAGTATGTAGGTTGCGTAGTACTGTACTTCAGCAGTATGTAGGATGTGTAGTACTGTACTTCAGTGTCTAGGTTGTGAAGTACTGTACTTCAGCAGTATGTAGGTTGTGTAGTACTGTACTTCAGTAGTATGTAGGTTGTGTAGTACTGTACTTCAGCTGTATGTAGGTTGTGTAGTACTGTACTTCAGCAGTATGTAGGTTGTGTAGTACTGTACTTCAGCAGTATGTAGGTTGTGTAGTACTGTACTTCAGCAGTATGTAGGTTGCGTAGTACTCTACTTCAGCAGTGTGTAGGTTGCGTAGTACTGTACTTCAGCAGTATGTAGGTTGCGTAGTACTGTACTTCAGCAGTATGTAGGATGTGTAGTACTGTACTTCAGTGTCTAGGTTGTGAAGTACTTTACTTCAGCAGTGTGTAGGTTGTGTAGTACTGTACTTCAGCAGTATGTAGGTTGTGTAGTACTATACTTCAGCAGTATGTAGGTTGCGTAGTACTGTACTTCAGCAGTATGTAGGTTGTGTAGTACTGTACTTCAGCAGTATGTAGGTTGTGTAGTACTGTACTTCAGCAGTATGTAGGTTGCGTAGTACTGTACTTCAGCTGTATGTAGGATGTGTAGTACTCTACTTCAGCAGTATGTAGGTTGTGTAGTACTGTACTTCAGCAGCATGTAGGTTGTGTAGTTCTGTACTTCAGTAGTATGTAGGTTGTGTAGTACTGTTCTTCAGCAGTATGTAGGTTGTGTAGTACTGTACTTCAGCAGTATGTAGGTTGTGTAGTACTGTACTTCAGCAGTATGTAGGTTGTGTAGTACTGTACTTCAGTAGTATGTAGGTTGTGTAGTACTGTACTTCAGCAGTATGTAGGTTGTGTAGTACTGTACTTCAGTAGTATGTAGGTTGTGTAGTACTGTACTTCAGTAGTATGTAGGTTGTGTAGTACTGTACTTCAGCAGTATGTAGGTTGTGTAGTACTGTACTTCAGTAGTATGTAGGTTGTGTAGTACTGTACTTCAGTAGTATGTAGGTTGTGTAGTACTGTACTTCAGCAGTATGTAGGTTGTGTAGTACTGTACTTCAGCAGTATGTAGGTTGTGTAGTTCTGTACTTCAGTAGTATGTAGGTTGTGTAGTACTGTACTTCAGAAGTATGTAGGTTGCGTAGTACTGTACTTCAGCAGTATGTAGGATGTGTAGTACTGTACTTCAGTGTGAAGGTTGTGTAGTACTGTACTTCAGCAGTATGTAGGTTGTGTAGTACTGTACTTCAGCAGTTTGTAGGTTGTGTAGTACTGTACTTCAGCAGTTTGTAGGTTGTGTAGTACTGTACTTCAGCAGCGTGTAGGTTGCGTAGCACTGTACTTCAGCAGTATGTAGGTTGTGTAGTACTGTACTTCAGCAGTGTGTAGGTTGTGTAGTACTGTACTTCAGTGTGTAGGTTTTGTAGTACTGTACTTCAGCAGTGTGTAGGTTGTGTAGTACTGTACTTCAGCAGTTTGTAGGTTGTGTAGTACTGTACTTCAGCAGTTTGTAGGTTTTGTAGTACTGTACTTCAGCAGTGTGTAGGTTGCGTTGTACTGTACTTCAGCAGTATGTAGGTTGTGTAGTACTGTACTTCAGCAGTGTGTAGGTTGTGTAGTACTGTACTTCAGCAGTGTGTAGGTTGTGTAGTACTGTACTTCAGCAGTGTGTAGGTTGTGTAGTACTGTACTTCAGTAGTATGTAGGTTGTGTAGTACTGTACTTCAGCAGTGTGTAGGTTGTGTAGTACTGTACTTCAGCAGTATGTAGGTTGTGTAGTACTGTACTTCAGCAGTTTGTAGGTTGTGTAGTACTGTACTTCAGCAGTATGTAGGTTGTGTAGTACTGTACTTCAGCAGTATGTAGGTTGTGTAGTACTGTACTTCAGCAGTATGTAGGTTGTGTAGTACTGTACTTCAGCAGTATGTAGGTTGTGTAGTACTGTACTTCAGCAGTATGTAGGTTGTGTAGTACTGTACTTCAGCAGTATGTAGGTTGTGTAGTACTGTACTTCAGCAGTATGTAGGTTGTGTAGTACTGTACTTCAGCAGTATGTAGGTTCTGTAGTACTGTACTTCAGTAGTATGTAGGTTGTGTAGTACTGTACTTCAGCAGTGTGTAGGTTGTGTAGTACTGTACTTCAGCAGTATGTAGGTTGTGTAGTACTGTACTTCAGCAGTATGTAGGTTGTGTAGTACTGTACTTCAGCCGTGTGTAGGTTGTGTAGTACTGTACTTCAGCAGTATGTAGGTTGTGTAGTACTGTACTTCAGCAGTATGTAGGTTGTGTAGTACTGTACTTCAGCTGTATGTAGGTTGTGTAGTACTGTACTTCAGCAGTATGTAGGTTGTGTAGTACTGTACTTCAGCAGTATGTAGGTTGTGTAGTACTATACTTCAGCAGTGTGTAGGTTGTGTAGTACTGTACTTCAGCAGTATGTAGGTTGTGTAGTACTGTAATTCAGCAGTATGTAGGTTGTGTAGTACTGTACTTCAGCAGCATGTAGGTTGTGTAGTACTGTACTTCAGCAGTATGTAGGTTGTGTAGTACTGTACTTCAGCAGTGTGTAGGTTGTGTAGTACTGTACTTCAGCAGTATGTAGGTTGTGTAGTACTGTACTTCAGTGTGTAGGTTGTGTAGTACTGTACTTCAGCAGTATGTAGGTTGTGTAGTACTGTACTTCTGCAGTATGTAGGTTGTGTAGTACTGTACTTCAGCAGTATGTAGGTTGTGTAGTACTGTACTTCAGCAGTATGTAGGTTGTGTAGTACTGTACTTCAGCAGTATGTAGGTTGTGTAGTACTGTACTTCAGCAGTATGTAGGTTGTGTAGTACTGTACTTCAGTGTGTAGGTTGTGTAGTACTGTACTTCAGCAGTATGTAGGTTGCGTAGTACTGTACTTCAGTGTGTAGGTTGTGTAGTACTGTACTTCAGCAGTATGTAGGTTGTGTAGTACTGTACTTCAGCAGTATGTAGGTTGTGTAGTACTGTACTTCAGCAGTGTGTAGGTTGTGTAGTACTGTACTTCAGCAGTGAGTAGGTTGTGTAGTACTGTACTTCAGCAGTATGTAGGTTGTGTAGTACTGTACTTCAGCAGTGTGTAGGTTGTGTAGTACTGTACTTCAGCAGTATGTAGGTTGTGTAGTACTGTACTTCAGCAGTATGTAGGTTGTGTAGTACTGTACTTCAGCAGTATGTAGGTTGTGTAGTACTGTACTTCAGCAGTATGTAGGTTGTGTAGTACTGTACTTCAGCAGTATGTAGGTTGCGTAGTACTGTACTTCAGCTGTATGTAGGATGTGTAGTACTCTACTTCAGCAGTATGTAGGTTGTGTAGTACTGTACTTCAGCAGCATGTAGGTTGTGTAGTTCTGTACTTCAGTAGTATGTAGGTTGTGTAGTACTGTTCTTCAGCAGTATGTAGGTTGTGTAGTACTGTACTTCAGCAGTATGTAGGATGTGTAGTTCTGTACTTCAGTAGTATGTAGGTTGTGTAGTACTGTACTTCAGCAGTATGTAGGTTGTGTAGTTCTGTTCTTCAGTAGTATGTAGGTTGTGTAGTACTGTACTTCAGCAGTATGTAGGTTGTGTAGTACTGTACTTCAGCAGTATGTAGGTTGCGTAGTACTGTACTTCAGCAGTATGTAGGATGTGTAGTACTGTACTTCAGAGTGAAGGTTGTGTAGTACTGTACTTCAGCAGTATGTAGGTTGTGTAGTACTGTACTTCAGCAGTTTGTAGGTTGTGTAGTACTGTACTTCAGCAGTTTGTAGGTTGTGTAGTACTGTACTTCAGCAGTGTGTAGGTTGCGTAGCACTGTACTTCAGCAGTATGTAGGTTGTGTAGTACTGTACTTCAGCAGTGTGTAGGTTGTGTAGTACTGTACTTCAGCAGTTTGTAGGTTGTGTAGTACTGTACTTCAGCAGTGTGTAGGTTGCGTAGCACTGTACTTCAGCAGTATGTAGGTTGTGTAGTACTGTACTTCAGCAGTGTGTAGGTTGTGTAGTACTGTACTTCAGTGTGTAGGTTTTGTAGTACTGTACTTCAGCAGTGTGTAGGTTGTGTAGTACTGTACTTCAGCAGTTTGTAGGTTGTGTAGTACTGTACTTCAGCAGTTTGTAGGTTGTGAAGTACTGTACTTCAGCAGTGTGTAGGTTGCGTTGTACTGTACTTCAGCAGTATGTAGGTTGTGTAGTACTGTACTTCAGCAGTATGTAGGTTGTGTAGTACTGTACTTCAGCAGTATGTAGGTTGTGTAGTACTGTACTTCAGTAGTATGTAGGTTGTGTAGTACTGTACTTCAGCAGTGTGTAGGTTGTGTAGTACTGTACTTCAGTAGTATGTAGGTTGTGTAGTACTGTACTTCAGCAGTATGTAGGTTGTGTAGTACTGTACTTCAGCAGTGTGTAGGTTGTGTAGTACTGTACTTCAGCAGTATGTAGGTTGTGTAGTACTGTACTTCAGCAGTGTGTAGGTTGCGTTGTACTGTACTTCAGCAGTATGTAGGTTGTGTAGTACTGTACTTCAGCAGTATGTAGGTTGTGTAGTACTGTACTTCAGCAGTATGTAGGTTGTGTAGTACTGTACTTCAGCAGTTTGTAGGTTGTGTAGTACTGTACTTCAGCAGTATGTAGGTTGTGTAGTACTGTACTTCAGCAGTATGTAGGTTGTGTAGTACTGTACTTCAGCAGTATGTAGGTTGTGTAGTACTGTACTTCAGCAGTATGTAGGTTGTGTAGTACTGTACTTCAGCAGTTTGTAGGTTGTGAAGTACTGTACTTCAGCAGTGTGTAGGTTGCGTTGTACTGTACTTCAGCAGTGTGTAGGTTGTGTAGTACTGTACTTCAGCAGTAGGTAGGTTGTGTAGTACTGTACTTCAGCAGTATGTAGGTTGTGTAGTACTGTACTTCAGTAGTATGTAGGTTGTGTAGTACTGTACTTCAGCAGTGTGTAGGTTGTGTAGTACTGTACTTCAGTAGTATGTAGGTTGTGTAGTACTGTACTTCAGCAGTATGTAGGTTGTGTAGTACTGTACTTCAGCAGTGTGTAGGTTGTGTAGTACTGTACTTCAGCAGTATGTAGGTTGTGTAGTACTGTACTTCAGCAGTGTGTAGGTTGCGTTGTACTGTACTTCAGCAGTATGTAGGTTGTGTAGTACTGTACTTCAGCAGTATGTAGGTTGTGTAGTACTATACTTCAGCAGTATGTAGGTTGTGTAGTACTGTACTTCAGCAGTGTGTCGGTTGTGTAGTACTGTACTTCAGCCGTATGTAGGTTGTGTAGTACTGTACTTCAGCAGTATGTAGGTTACGTAGTACTGTACTTCAGCAGTATGTAGGTTGTGTAGTACTGTACTTCAGCAGTATGTAGGTTGTGTAGTACTGTACTTCAGCAGTATGTAGGTTGTGTAGTACTGTACTTCAGCATTATGTAGGTTGTGTAGTACTGTACTTCAGCAGTATGTAGGTTGTGTAGTACTGTACTTCAGCAGTATGTAGGTTGTGTAGTACTGTACTTCAGCAGTGTGTAGGTTGTGTAGTACTGTACTTCAGCAGTATGTAGGTTGTGTAGTACTGTACTTCAGCAGTATGTAGGTTGTGTAGTACTGTACTTCAGCAGTATGTAGGTTGTGTAGTACTGTACTTCAGCAGTATGTAGGTTACGTAGTACTGTACTTCAGCAGTATGTAGGTTGTGTAGTACTGTACTTCAGCAGTATGTAGGTTGTGTAGTACTGTACTTCAGCAGTGTGTAGGTTGTGTAGTACTGTACTTCAGCAGTATGTAGGTTGTGTAGTACTGTACTTCAGCAGTATGTAGGTTGTGTAGTACTGTACTTCAGCAGTATGTAGGTTTTGTAGTACTGTTCTTCAGCAGTATGTAGGTTGTGTAGTACTGTACTTCAGCAGTATGTAGGTTGTGTAGTACTGTACTTCAGCAGTTTGTAGGTTATGTAGTACTATACTTCAGCAGTATGTAGGTTGTGTAGTACTGTACTTCAGCAGTATGTAGGTTGTGTAGTACTGTACTTCAGCAGTATGTAGGTTGTGTAGTACTGTACTTCAGCAGTATGTAGGTTGTGTAGTACTGTACTTCAGCAGTATGTAGGTTGTGTAGTACTGTACTTCAGTGTGTAGGTTTTGTAGTACTGTACTTCAGCAGTGTGTAGGTTGTGTAGTACTGTACTTCAGCAGTTTGTAGGTTGTGTAGTACTGTACTTCAGCAGTTTGTAGGTTGTGAAGTACTGTACTTCAGCAGTGTGTAGGTTGCGTTGTACTGTACTTCAGCAGTATGTAGGTTGTGTAGTACTGTACTTCAGCAGTATGTAGGTTGTGTAGTACTGTACTTCAGCAGTATGTAGGTTGTGTAGTACTGTACTTCAGTAGTATGTAGGTTGTGTAGTACTGTACTTCAGCAGTGTGTAGGTTGTGTAGTACTGTACTTCAGTAGTATGTAGGTTGTGTAGTACTGTACTTCAGCAGTATGTAGGTTGTGTAGTACTGTACTTCAGCAGTGTGTAGGTTGTGTAGTACTGTACTTCAGCAGTATGTAGGTTGTGTAGTACTGTACTTCAGCAGTGTGTAGGTTGCGTTGTACTGTACTTCAGCAGTATGTAGGTTGTGTAGTACTGTACTTCAGCAGTATGTAGGTTGTGTAGTACTGTACTTCAGCAGTATGTAGGTTGTGTAGTACTGTACTTCAGCAGTTTGTAGGTTGTGTAGTACTGTACTTCAGCAGTATGTAGGTTGTGTAGTACTGTACTTCAGCAGTATGTAGGTTGTGTAGTACTGTACTTCAGCAGTATGTAGGTTGTGTAGTACTGTACTTCAGCAGTATGTAGGTTGTGTAGTACTGTACTTCAGCAGTATGTAGGTTGTGTAGTACTATACTTCAGCAGTATGTAGGTTGTGTAGTACTGTACTTCAGCAGTGTGTCGGTTGTGTAGTACTGTACTTCAGCCGTATGTAGGTTGTGTAGTACTGTACTTCAGCAGTATGTAGGTTACGTAGTACTGTACTTCAGCAGTATGTAGGTTGTGTAGTACTGTACTTCAGCAGTATGTAGGTTGTGTAGTACTGTACTTCAGCAGTATGTAGGTTGTGTAGTACTGTACTTCAGCATTATGTAGGTTGTGTAGTACTGTACTTCAGCAGTATGTAGGTTGTGTAGTACTGTACTTCAGCAGTATGTAGGTTGTGTAGTACTGTACTTCAGCAGTGTGTAGGTTGTGTAGTACTGTACTTCAGCAGTAT
The DNA here is from genome assembly GCF_038502225.1 of Cherax quadricarinatus. Taxonomy (NCBI): domain Eukaryota; kingdom Metazoa; phylum Arthropoda; class Malacostraca; order Decapoda; family Parastacidae; genus Cherax; species Cherax quadricarinatus. Next base: position 238,019 of record NW_027195116.1, read on the forward strand.
GTAGGTTGTGTAGTACTGTACTTCAGCAGTATGTAGGTTGTGTAGTACTGTACTTCAGCAGTATGTAGGTTGTGTAGTACTGTACTTCAGCAGTATGTAGGTTACGTAGTACTGTACTTCAGCAGTATGTAGGTTGTGTAGTACTGTACTTCAGCAGTATGTAGGTTGTGTAGTACTGTACTTCAGCAGTGTGTAGGTTGTGTAGTACTGTACTTCAGCAGTATGTAGGTTGTGTAGTACTGTACTTCAGCAGGATGTAGGTTGTGTAGTACTGTACTTCAGCAGTATGTAGGTTTTGTAGTACTGTTCTTCAGCAGTATGTAGGTTGTGTAGTACTGTACTTCAGCAGTATGTAGGTTGTGTAGTACTGTACTTCAGCAGTTTGTAGGTTATGTAGTACTATACTTCAGCAGTATGTAGGTTGTGTAGTACTGTACTTCAGCAGTATGTAGGTTGTGTAGTACTGTACTTCAGCAGTATGTAGGTTGTGTAGTACTGTACTTCAGCAGTATGTAGGTTGTGTAGTACTGTACTTCAGCAGTATGTAGGTTGTGTAGTACTGTACTTCAGCAGTATGTAGGTTACGTAGTACTGTACTTCAGCAGTATGTAGGTTGTGTAGTACTGTACTTCAGCAGTATGTAGGTTGTGTAGTACTGTACTTCAGCAGTATGTAGGTTGTGTAGTACTGTACTTCAGCAGTGTGTAGGTTGTGTAGTACTGTACTTCAGCAGTATGTAGGTTGTGTAGTACTGTACTTCAGCAGTGTGTAGGTTGTGTTGTACTGTACTTCAGCAGTATGTAGGTTGTGTAGTACTGTACTTCAGCAGTGTGTAGGTTGCGTAGTACTGTACTTCAGGAGTATGTAGGTTGTGTAGTACTGTACTTCAGCAGTATGTAGGTTACGTAGTACTGTACTTCAGCAGTATGTAGGTTGTGTAGTACTGTACTTCAGCAGTATGTAGGTTGTGTAGTACTGTACTTCAGCAGTATGTAGGTTACGTAGTACTGTACTTCAGCAGTATGTAGGTTGTGTAGTACTGTACTTCAGGAGTATGTAGGTTGTGTAGTACTGTACTTCAGCAGTATGTAGGTTACGTAGTACTGTACTTCAGCAGTATGTAGGTTGTGTAGTACTGTACTTCAGCAGTATGTAGGTTGTGTAGTACTGTACTTCAGCAGTATGTAGGTTACGTAGTACTGTACTTCAGCAGTATGTAGGTTGTGTAGTACTGTACTTCAGCAGTATGTAGGTTGTGTAGTACTGTAATTCAGCAGTATGTAGGTTGTGTAGTACTGTACTTCGGCAGTATGTAGGTTGTGTAGTACTGTACTTCGGCAGTGTGTAGGTTGTGTAGTACTGTACTTCAGCAGTATGTAGGTTGTGTAGTACTGTACTTCAGCAGTATGTAGGTTGTGTAGTACTGTACTTCAGCAGTATGTAGGTTGTGTAGTACTGTACTTCGGCAGTGTGTAGGTTGTGTAGTACTGTACTTCAGCAGTATGTAGGTTGTGTAGTACTGTACTTCAGCAGTATGTAGGTTGTGTAGTACTGTACTTCGGCAGTGTGTAGGTTGTGTAGTACTGTACTTCAGCAGTATGTAGGTTGTGTAGTACTGTACTTCAGCAGTATGTAGGTTGTGTAGTACTGTACTTCAGCAGTATGTAGGTTGTGTAGTACTGTACTTCGGCAGTGTGTAGGTTGTGTAGTACTGTACTTCAGCAGTGTGTAGGTTGTGTAGTACTGTACTTCAGCAGTGTGTAGGTTGTGTAGTACTGTACTTCAGCAGTATGTAGGTTGTGTAGTACTGTACTTCAGCAGTATGTAGGTTGTGTAGTACTGTACTTCAGCAGTATGTAGGTTGTGTAGTACTGTACTTCAGCAGTATGTAGGTTATGTAGTACTGTACTTCAGCAGTGTGTAGGTTGTGTAGTACTGTACTTCAGCAGTATGTAGGTTATGTAGTACTGTACTTCAGCAGTATGTAGGTTGTGTAGTACTGTACTTCGGCAGTGTCTAGGTTGTGTAGTACTGTTCTTAAGCAGTGTGAAGGTTGCTAGGTTAGTTTTAGTGTCACACCGTTCAAAACCTCAGGTTTGAGGTTTTGAACGGTGTTCAGAGAGATGTGATATTTTTGTATTTAATGTGTGAGGTATTATTATTTGTCGTTAGTGATCATCATGTGTTAGTATGTTTGGTCTGACAGCTTGAATAGTGTTCTGTGAGATGTTCTGATATGACTTTGTAAATGAGGTGTGTGGCGTTATTTCTTGAGGAGTTTCTGTCACTATATATCTGCATGTCTTAGTATGTTAAAAGTATTTGATCATTATCTGTTGTGTGTGCTTGCAATGAATTATTGCTTGAAGATTTATTGGAAATATATTTTTGCATGTCATATCCTGTTGATTAAATGTAATTATTTTAATATTTATTTTTTGTTCTTTGCCCTGTAATGTTTTTTTAATTGATTTATAGGTACATAACCTGTAATGTTGTTAGTTAGCCTTTGTTTGTCCGTATATGTCTATGTGCTCAGGATTTTGGGCAAATAGCCATTATTATAATAGTGTATGTCTGGTTGTGAATAGCAGGGGGAGGGGAGGGTAACCCCCGGCAGGAGGGGGAATTTTTATAGAATCCTTAGACGTAAATAGGGAAATACTTATGTCGGTGCTATGTATTTCTTGAGAGTGTCACGAATTTCTTTGTGGTCGGAGGTACGTGATCACTGTGGGATGGAAGAGGCTGTCTGCGACCTCTGTGTGTACACACTATCAGGATGTACAGAATATCAGATTTGTTTATATATATATATGTAATTCTGTTGGGTGGATCCAACAGTTTTGATGAAATGAACTTAAGATTTGGGACAATTCATAGGAAAGGGGAACAGGGGGGGGGGATATCCACACGTGGTTGTGAAATTGGTGTTGTGGTTGACGACGATACCGTAGTAATAATACTTTATTTCATGTAATTTCATGTTTTTAAATAAAACATGAAAAAAAATACTAAAATGAAAGAAAATAAGGCATACAAAATATTGAGAAGCAAAAAAATATTATTATAATGACTATTTCATTGGAATGATAGCAAAGTATGTTGCACCATTGTTATAATAATTTTAATAGAGATTGTAATGAGCTCAAAAAATGTATTAAAATAAAAATTAGACAGTAATTAAAAACAGAGTGAGTTATTCAGTGCAACTAAATACTTGCAAAATCTTACAGACATAACAGTGAATAACACACTGGCCACTGAGGTTTATGACGCCGTTGTCAGGGGTTCGAACCCCCTTCCCCATGATTACACGACATAGTGAGTTATGTGATGAGTAAACAACTCATCGACTGGTAGTACAGAACCCAGTGTGAGCTCGTTCGTGACTCAAAGTCATTAACAGTGCAGAGATGAACTTCCGTCTGGTAATCATGGTACCATAAACCTGGCAAACAATGGGTTGGTTTTTATGGTCTGATTTATATAAAACATTTATTGTTATTATCTTTGCTAATGACCAACTCTTATAAAATATTATCTTACCTTTGGTTTAGCGAAAATTAGGTCGCATATTTTTGATATCATAACTGACATGTAAATAATTCTGCTGATTAAAAGAGATATTATTTATGGGAGTCATGAAGGAAGACATTATGGCAGTCATGAAGGAAGACATTATGGCAGTCATGAAGGAAGACATTATGGCAGTCATGAAGGAAGACATTATGGCAGTCATGAAGGAAGACATTATGGCAGTCATGAAGGAAGACATTATGGCAGTCATGAAGGAAGACATTATGGCAGTCATGAAGGAAGACATTATGGCAGTCATGAAGGAAGACATTATGGCAGTCATGAAGGAGCACATTATGGCAGTCATGAAGGAAGACATTATGGCAGTCATGAAGGAAGACATTATGGCAGTCATGAAGGAAGACATTATGGCAGTCATGAAGGAGCACATTATGGCAGTCATGAAGGAAGACATTATGGCAGTCATGAAGGAAGACATTATGGCAGTCATGAAGGAAGACATTATGGCAGTCATGAAGGAAGACATTATGGCAGTCATGAAGGAAGACATTATGGCAGTCATGAAGGAAGACATTATGGCAGTCATGAAGGAAGACATTATGGCAGTCATGAAGGAAGACATTATGGCAGTCATGAAGGAAGACATTATGGCAGTCATGAAGGAAGACATTATGGCAGTCATGAAGGAAGACATTATGGCAGTCATGAAGGAAGACATTATGGCAGTCATGAAGGAGCACATTATGGCAGTCATGAAGGAAGACATTATGGCAGTCATGAAGGAAGACATTATGGCAGTCATGAAGGAAGACATTATGGCAGTCATGAAGGAAGACATTATGGCAGTCATGAAGGAAGACATTATGGCAGTCATGAAGGAAGACATTATGGCAGTCATGAAGGAAGACATTATGGCAGTCATGAAGGAAGACATTATGGCAGTCATGAAGGAAGACATTATGGCAGTCATGAAGGAGCACATTATGGCAGTCATGAAGGAAGACATTATGGCAGTCATGAAGGAAGACATTATGGCAGTCATGAAGGAAGACATTATGGCAGTCATGAAGGAAGACATTATGGCAGTCATGAAGGAAGACATTATGGCAGTCATGAAGGAAGACATTATGGCAGTCATGAAGGAGCACATTATGGCAGTCATGAAGGAAGACATTATGGCAGTCATGAAGGAGCACATTATGGCAGTCATGAAGGAAGACATTATGGCAGTCATGAAGGAGCACATTATGGCAGTCATGAAGGAAGACATTATGGCAGTCATGAAGGAGCACATTATGGCAGTCATGAAGGAAGACATTATGGCAGTCATGAAGGAAGACATTATGGCAGTCATGAAGGAGCACATTATGGCAGTCATGAAGGAAGACATTATGGCAGTCATGAAGGAGCACATTATGGCAGTCATGAAGGAAGACATTATGGCAGTCATGAAGGAAGACATTATGGCAGTCATGAAGGAGCACATTATGGCAGTCATGAAGGAAGACATTATGGCAGTCATGAAGGAGCACATTATGGCAGTCATGAAGGAAGACATTATGGCAGTCATGAAGGAAGACATTATGGCAGTCATGAAGGAAGACATTATGGCAGTCATGAAGGAAGACATTATGGCAGTCATGAAGGAAGACATTATGGTAGTCATGAAGGAAGACATTATGGCAGTCATGAAGGAAGACATTATGGCAGTCATGAAGGAACACATTATGGCAGTCATGAAGGAAGACATTATGGCAGTCATGAAGGAAGACATTATGGCAGTCATGAAGGAAGACATTATGGCAGTCATGAAGGAGCACATTATGGCAGTCATGAAGGAGCACATTATGGCAGTCATGAAGGAGCACATTATGGCAGTCATGAAGGAAGACATTATGGCAGTTATGAAGGAGCACATTATGGCAGTCATGAAGGAGCACATTATGGCAGTCATGAAGGAGCACATTATGGCAGTCATGAAGGAGCACATTATGGCAGTCATGAAGGAAGACATTATGGCAGTTATGAAGGAGCACATTATGGCAGTCATGAAGGAAGACATTATGGCAGTTATGAAGGAAGACATTATGGCAGTCATGAAGGAAGACATTATGGCAGTCATGAAGGAGCACATTATGGCAGTCATGAAGGAGCACATTATGGCAGTCATGAAGGAGCACATTATGGCAGTCATGAAGGAAGACATTATGGCAGTCATGAAGGAAGACATTATGGCTGTCATGAAGGAGCACATTATGGCAGTCATGAAGGAAGACATTATGGCAGTCATGAAGGAAGACATTATGGTAGTCATGAAGGAGCACATTATGGCAGTCATGAAGGAAGACATTATGGCAGTCATGAAGGAGCACATTATGGCAGTCATGAAGGAAGACATTATGGCAGTCATGAAGGAAGACATTATGGCAGTCATGAAGGAAGACATTATGGCAGTCATGAAGGAACACATTATGGCAGTCATGAAGGAAGACATTATGGCAGTCATGAAGGAACACATTATGGCAGTCATGAAGGAAGACATTATGGCAGTCATGAAGGAAGACATTATGGCAGTCATGAAGGAAGACATTATGGCAGTCATGAAGGAAGACATTATGGCAGTCATGAAGGAAGACATTATGGCAGTCATGAAGGAAGACATTATGGCAGTCATGAAGGAAGACATTATGGCAGTCATGAAGGAAGACATTATGGCAGTCATGAAGGAAGACATTATGGCAGTCATGAAGGAAGACATTATGGCAATCATGAAGGAAGACATTATGGCAGTCATGAAGGAAGACATTATGGCAGTCATGAAGGAAGACATTATGGCAGTCATGAAGGAAGACATTATGGCAGTCATGAAGGAAGACATTATGGCAGTCATGAAGGAGCACATTATGGCAGTCATGAAGGAGCACATTATGGCAGTCATGAAGGAAGACATTATGGCAGTCATGAAGGAAGACATTATGGCAGTCATGAAGGAAGACATTATGGCAGTCATGAAGGAAGACATTATGGCAGTCATGAAAGAAGACATTATGGCAGTCATGAAGGAGCACATTATGGCAGTCATGAAGGAAGACATTATGGCAGTCATGAAGGAGCACATTATGGCAGTCATGAAGGAAGACATTATGGCAGTCATGAAGGAAGACATTATGGCAGTCATGAAGGAAGACATTATGGCAGTCATGAAGGAAGATATTATGGCAGTCATGAAGGAAGACATTATGGCAGTCATGAAGGAAGACATTATGGCAGTCATGAAGGAAGACATTATGGCAGTCATGAAGGAGCACATTATGGCAGTCATGAAGGAAGACATTATGGCAGTCATGAAGGAGCACATAATGGCAGTCATGAAGGAGCACATTATGGCAGTCATGAAGGAAGACATTATGGCAGTCATGAAGGAAGACATTATAGCAGTCATGAAGGAAGACATTATGGCAGTCATGAAGGAGCACATTATGGCAGTCATGAAGGAAGACATTATGGCAGTCATGAAGGAGCATATTATGGCAGTCATGAAGGAAGACATTATGGCAGTCATGAAGGAAGACATTATGGCAGTCATGAAGGAAAACATTATGGCAGTCATGAAGGAGTACATTATGGCAGTCATGAAGGAGCACATTATGGCAGTCATGAAGGAAGACATTATGGCAGTCATGAAGGAAGACATTATGGCAGTCATGAAGGAAGACATTATGGTAGTCATGAAGGAGCACATTATGGCAGGCATGAAGGAAGACATTATGGCAGTCATGAAGGAAGACATTATGGCAGTCATGAAGGAAGACATTATGGCAGTCATGAAGGAAGACATTATGGCAGTCATGAAGGAAACAATTATGGCCGTCATGAAGGAAACCATTATGGCAGTCATGAAGGAAACCATTATGGCAGTCATGAAGGAAACCATTATGGCAGTCATGAACGAAACTATTATGGCAGTCATGAAGGAAACCATTATGGCAGTCATGAAGGAAGACATTATGGCAGTCATGAAGGAAGACATTATGGCAGTCATGAAGGAGCACATTATGGCAGTCATGAAGGAAGACATTATGGCAGTCATGAAGGAAACCATTATGGCAGTCATGAAGGAAACCATTATGGAAGTCATGAAGGAAACCATTATGGCAGTCATGAAGGAAGACATTATGGCAGTCATGAAGGAAGACATTATGGCAGTCATGAAGGAGCACATTATGGCAGTCATGAAGGAAGACATTATGGCAGTCATGAAGGAAACCATTATGGCAGTCAGGAAGGAAACCATTATGGCAGTCATGAAGGAAACCATTATGGCAGTCATGAAGGAAACCATTATGGCAGGCATGAAGGAAGACATTATGGCAGTCATGAAGGAAGACATTATGACAGTCATGAAGGAAGACATTATAGCAGTCATGAAGGAGCACATTATGGCAGTCATGAAGGAAACCATTATGGCAGGCATGAAGGAAGACATTATGGCAGTCATGAAGGAGCACATTATGGCAGTCATGAAGGAAGACATTATGGCAGTCATGAAGGAGCACATTATGGTAGTCATGAAGGAAACCATTATGGCAGTCATGAAGGAGTACATTATGGCAGTCATGAAGGAAGACATTATGGCAGTCATGATGGAAGATATTATGGCAGTCATGAAGGAAGACATTATGGCAGTCATGAAGGAAGACATTATGGCAGTCATGATGGAAGATATTATGGCAGTCATGAAGGAAGACATTATGGCAGTCATGAAGGAAGACATTATGGCAGTCATGAAGGAAGACATTATGGCAGTCATGATGGAAGATATTATGGCAGTCATGAAGGAAGACATTATGGCAGTCATGAAGGAAGACATTATGGCAGTCATGAAGGAAGACATTATGGCTCTCATGAAGGAAATTATTATGGCAGTCATGAAGTAAGACATTATGGCAGTCATGAAGGAAGACATTATGGCAGTCATGAAGGAAGACATTATGGCAGTCATGAAGGAAGACATTATGGCAGTCATGAAGGAGTACATTATGGCAGTCATGAAGGAAAACATTATCGCAGTCATGAAGGAAGACATTATGGCAGTCATGAAGGAAGACATTATGGCAGTCATGAAGGAAGACATTATGGCAGTCATGAAGGAAGACATTATGGCAGTCATGAAGGAAGACATTATGGCAGTCATGAAGGAAGACATTATGGCAGTCATGAAGGAAACCATTATGGCAGTCATGAAGGAAGACATTATGGCAGTCATGAAGGAAGACTTTATGGCAGTCATGAAGGAGCACATTATGGCAGTCATGAAGGAAGACATTATGGCAGTCATGAAGGAAGACATTATGGCAGTCATGAAGGAAACCATTATGGCAGTCATGAAGGAGCACATTATGGCAGTCATGAGGGAAGACATTATGGCAGTCATGAAGGAGCACATTATGGCAGTCATGAAGGAAGACATTATGGCAGTCATGAAGGAAGACATTATGGCAGTCATGAAGGAAACCATTATGGCAGTCATGAAGGAGCACATTATGGCAGTCATGAAGGAAACCATTATGGCAGTCATGAAGGAGCACATTATGGCAGTCATGAAGGAAACCATTATGGCAGTCATGAAGGAAGACATTATGGCAGTCATGAAGGAAACCATTATGACAGTCATGAAGGAAACCATTATGGCAGTCATGAAGGAAACCATTATGGCAGTCATGAAGGAAACCATTATGGCAGTCATGAAGGAGCACATTACGTAGTCATGAAGGAAGACATTATGGCAGTCATGAAGGAGCACATTTTGGCAGTCATGAAGGAAACCATTATGACAGTCATGAAGGAAGACATTATGGCAGTCATGAAGGAAACCATTATGACAGTCATGAAGGAAACCATTATGGCAGTCATGAAGGAAACCATTATGGCAGTCATGAAGGAAACCATTATGGCAGTCATGAACGAAACCATTATGGCAGTCATGAAGGAAACCATTATGGCAGTCATGAAGGAAACCATTATGGCAGTCATGAAGGAGCACATTATGGTAGTCATGAAGGAAGACATTATGGCAGTCTTGAAGGAGCACATTATGGCAGTCATGAAGGAAACCATTATGGCAGTCATGAAGGAAGACATTATGGCAGTCATGAAGGAGCACATTATGGTAGTCATGAAGGAAACCATTATGGCAGTCATGAAGGAAGACATTATGGCAGTCATGAAGGAAACCATTATGGCAGTCATGAAGGAGCACATTATGGTAGTCATGAAGGAAGACATTATGGCAGTCATGAAGGAGCACATTATGGCAGTCATGAAGGAAACCATTATGGCAGTCATGAAGGAAATCATTATGGCAGTCATGAAGGAGCACATTATGGCCGTCATGAAGGAAACCATTATGGCAGTCATGAAGGAAGATATTATGGTAGTCATGAAGGAAACCATTATGGCAGTCAAGAAGGAAACCATTATGGCAGTCATGAAGGAAACCATTATGGTAGTCATGAAGGAAACCATTATGGTAGTCATGAAGGAGCACATTATGGCAGTCATGAAGGAAGACATCATGGCAGTCATGAAGGAAGACATTATGGCAGTCATGAAGGAGCACATTATGGCAGTCATGAAGGAAACCATTATCGCAGTCATGAAGGAAACCATTATGGCAGTTATGAAGGAAGACATTATGGCAGTCATGAAGGAAGACATTATGGCAGTCATGAAGGAAGACATTATGGCAGTCATGAAGGAAGACATTATGGCAGTCATGAAGGAGCACATTATGGCAGTCATGAAGGAAACCATTATGGTAGTCATGAAGGAAACCATTATGGAAGTCATGAAGGAGCACATTATGGCAGGCATGAAGGAAGACATTATGGCAGTAATGAAGGAAGACATTATGGCAGTCATGAAGGAGCACATTATGGCTGTCATGAATTAAGACATTATGGCAGTCATGAAGGAGCACATTATAGCAGTCATGTAGGAAGACATTATGGCAGTCATGAAGGAGCACATTATGGCAGTCATGAAGGAAACCATTATGGCAGTCATGAAGGAAACCATTATGGCAGTCATGAAGGAAACCATTATGGCAGTCATGAAGGAGCACATTTTGGCAGTCATGAAGGAAGACATTATGGCAGTCATGAAGGAAACCATTATGGCAGTCATGAAGGAAACCATTATGGCAGTCATGAAGGAACACATTATGGCAGTCATGAAGGAGCACATTATGGCAGGCATAAAGGAAACCATTATGGCAGTCATGAAGGAAACCATTATGGCAGTCATGAAGTAAACCATTATGGCAGTCATGAAGGAAGACATTATGGCAGTCATGAAGGAGCACATTATGGCAGGCATAAAGGAAACCATTATGGCAGTCATGAAGGAAACCATTATGGCAGTCATAAAGGAAACCATTATGGCAGTCATGATGGAAACCATTATGGCAGTCATGAAGGAACACATTATGGCAGTCATGAAGGAAACCATTATGGCAGTCATGAAGGAAGACATTATGGCAGTCATAAAGGAAACCATTATGGCAGTCGTGAAGGAAACCATTATGGCAGGCATGAAGGAAACCATTATGGCAGTCATGAAGGAAACCATTATGGCAGTCATGAAGGAGCACATTATGGCAGTCATGAAGGAAGACATTATGGTAGTCATGAAGGAAACCATTATGGTAGTCATGAAGGAAACCATTATGGCAGTCATGAAGGAAGACATTATGGCAGTCATGAAGGAGCACATTATGGCAGTCATGAAGGAAGACATTATGGCAGTCATGAAGGTGCACATTATGGCAGTCATGAAGGAAACCATTATGGCAGTCATGAAGGAGCACATTATGGCAGTCATGAAGGAGCACATTATGGCAGTCATGAAGGAAGACATTATGGCAGTCATGAAGGAAACCATTATGGCAGTCATGAAGGAAACCTTTATGGCAGTCATGAAGGAAGACATTATGGCAGTCATGAAGGAAGACATTATGGCAGTCATGAAGGAAGACATTGTGGCAGTCATGAAGGAAGACATTATGGCAGTCATGAATGAAACCATTATGGCAGTCATGAAGGAAACCATTATGGCAGTCATGAAGGAAGACATTATGGCAGTCATGAAGGAAGACATTATGGCAGTCATGAAGGAAGACATTATGGCAGTCATGAAGGAAGACATTATGGCAGTCATCAAGGAAGACATTATGGCAGTCATGAAGGAAGACATTATGGCAGTCATGAAGGAGCACATTATGGCAGTCATGAAGGAAGACATTATGGTAGTCATCAAGGAAGACATTATGGCAGTCATGAAGGAAGACATTATGGCCGTCATCAAGGAAGACATTATGGCAGTCATGAAGGAAGACATTATGGCAGTCATGAAGGAGCACATTATGGCAGTCATGAAGGAAGACATTATGGCAGTAATCAAGGAAGACATTATGGCACTCATGAATGAAGACATTAGGCAGTCATCAAGGAAGACATTATGGCAGTCATGAAGGAAGACATTATGGCACTCATGAAGGAAGACATTATGGCAGTCATGAAGGAAGACATTATGGCAGTCATCAAGGAAGACATTATGGCAGTCATGAAGGAGCACATTATGGCAGTCATGAAGGAAGACATTATGGCAGTCATCAAGGAAGACATTATGGCACTCATGAAGGAAGACATTATGGCAGTCATGAAGGAGCACATTATGGCAGTCATGAAGGAAGACATTATGGTATTCACGAAGGAAGACATTATGGTATTCACAAAGGAAGACATTATGGCAGTCATGAAGGAAGACATTATGGCAGTCATGAAGGAAGACATTATGGCAGTCATGAAGGAAGACATTATGGCAGTTATGAAGGAGCACATTATAGCTGTCATGAAGGAAGACATTATGGCAGTCATGAAGGAAGACATTATGGCAGTTATGAAGGAAGACATTATGGCAGTCATGAAGGAAGACATTATGGCAGTTATAAAGGAAGACATTATGGCAGTCATGAAGGAAGACATTATGGCAGTTATGAAGGAAGACATTATGGCAGTCATGAAGGAAGACATTATGGCAGTTATGAAGGAAGACATTATGGCAGTCATGAAGGAAGACATTATGGCAGTCATGAAGGAAGACATTATGGCAGTTATGAAGGAAGACATTATGGCAGTCATGAAGGAAGACATTATGGCAGTCATGAAGGAAGACATTATTGCAGTCATGAAGGAAGACATTATGGCAGTTATGAAGGAAGACGTTGTGGCAGTCATGAAGGAAGACATTATGGCAGTCATGAAGGAAGACATTATGGCAGTCATGAAGGAAGACATTATGGCAGTCATGAAGGAAGACATTATGGCAGTCATGAAGGAAGACATTATGGCAGTCATGAAGGAGCACATTATGGCAGTCATGAAGGAAGACATTATGGTAGTCATCAAGGAAGACATTATGGCAGTCATGAAGGAAGACATTATGGCCGTCATCAAGGAAGACATTATGGCAGTCATGAAGGAAGACATTATGGCAGTCATGAAGGAGCACATTATGGCAGTCATGAAGGAAGACATTATGGCAGTAATCAAGGAAGACATTATGGCACTCATGAATGAAGACATTAGGCAGTCATCAAGGAAGACATTATGGCAGTCATGAAGGAAGACATTATGGCACTCATGAAGGAAGACCTTATGGCAGTCATGAAGGAAGACATTATGGCAGTCATCAAGGAAGACATTATGGCAGTCATGAAGGAGCACATTATGGCAGTCATGAAGGAAGACATTATGGCAGTCATCAAGGAAGACATTATGGCACTCATGAAGGAAGACATTATGGCAGTCATGAAGGAGCACATTATGGCAGTCATGAAGGAAGACATTATGGTATTCACGAAGGAAGACATTATGGTATTCACAAAGGAAGACATTATGGCAGTCATGAAGGAAGACATTATGGCAGTCATGAAGGAAGACATTATGGCAGTCATGAAGGAAGACATTATGGCAGTTATGAAGGAGCACATTATAGCTGTCATGAAGGAAGACATTATGGCAGTCATGAAGGAAGACATTATGGCAGTTATGAAGGAAGACATTATGGCAGTCATGAAGGAAGACATTATGGCAGTTATAAAGGAACACATTATGGCAGTCATGAAGGAAGACATTATGGCAGTTATGAAGGAAGACATTATGGCAGTCATGAAGGAAGACATTATGGCAGTTATGAAGGAAGACATTATGGCAGTCATGAAGGAAGACATTATGGCAGTCATGAAGGAAGACATTATGGCAGTCATGAAGGAAGACATTATGGCAGTCATGAAGGAAGACATTATTGCAGTCATGAAGGAAGACATTATTGCAGTCATGAAGGAAGACATTATGGCAGTTATGAAGGAAGACATTGTGGCAGTCATGAAGGAAGACATTATGGCAGTCATGAAGGAAGACATTATGGCAGTCATGAAGGAAGACATTATGGCAGTCATGAAGGAAGACATTATGGCAGTCATGAAGGAAGACATTACGGCAGTCATGAAGGAAACCATTATGGCAGTCATGAAGGAAGACATTATGGCAGTCATGAAGGAGCACATTATGGCAGTCATGAAGGAAGACATTATGGCAGTAATCAAGGAAGACATTATGGCACTCATGAAGGAAGACGTTATGGCAGTCATGAAGGAGCACATTATGGCAGTCATGAAGGAAGACATTATGGTATTCACAAAGGAAGACATTATGGTATTCACGAAGGAAGACATTATGGCAGTCATGAAGGAAGACATTATGGCAGTCATGAAGGAAGATATTATGGCAGTCATGAAGGAAGACATTATGGCAGTTATGAAGGAGCACATTATAGCTGTCATGAAGGAAGACATTATAGCAGTCATGAAGGAAGACATTATGGCAGTTATGAAGGAAGACATTATGGCAGTCATGAAGGAAGACATTATGGCAGTTATGAAGGAAGACATTATGGCAGTCATGAAGGAAGACATTATGGCAGTTATGAAGGAAGACATTATGGCAGTCATGAAGGAAGACATTATGGCAGTTATGAAGGAAGACATTATGGCAGTCATGAAGGAAGACATTATGGCAGTCATGAAGGAAGACATTATGGCAGTTATGAAGGAAGACATTATGGCAGTCATGAAGGAAGACATTATGGCAGTCATGAAGGAAGACATTATGGCAGTCATGAAGGAAGACATTATGGCAGTTATGAAGGAAGACATGAAGGAAGACATTATGGCAGTCATGAAGGAAGACATTATGGCAGTCATGAAGGAAGACATTATGGCAGTCATGAAGGAAGACATTATGGCAGTCATGAAGGAAGACATTATGGCAGTCATGAAGGAAGACATTATGGCAGTCATGAAGGAAGACATTATGGCAGTCATGAAGGAAGACATTATGGCAGTCATGAAGGAAACCATTATGGCAGTCATGAAGGAAGACATTATGGCAATCATGAAGGAAGACATTATGGCAGTCATGAAGGAAGACATTATGGCAGTCATGAAGGAAGACATTATGGCAGTCATGAAGGAAGACATTATGGCAGTCATGAAGGAAGACATTATGGCAGTCATGAAGGAAGACATTATGGCAGTCATGAAGGAAACCATTATGGCAGTCATGAAGGAAGACATTATGGCAGTCATGAAGGATGACATTATGGCAGTCATGAAGGAAGACATTATGGCAGTCATCAAGGAAGATATTATGGCAGTCATGAAGGAAGACATTATGGCAGTCATCAAGGAAGACATTATGGCAGTCATGAAGGAAGACATTATGGCACTCATGAAGGAAGACATTATGGCAGTCATGAAGGAATACATTATGGCAGTCATGAAGGAAGACATTATGGCAGACATGAAGGAGCACATTATGGCAGTCATGAAGGAAGACATTATGGCAGTCATCAAGGAAGACATTATGGCAGTCATGAAGGAAGACATTATGGCAGTCATGAAGGAGCACATTATGGCAGTCATGAAGGAAGACATTATGGCGAAGGAAGTTATGGTATTCACAAAGGAAGACATTATGGCAGTCATGAAGGAAGACATTATGGCAGTCATGAAGGAAGACATTATGGCAGTCATGAAGGAAGACATTATGGCAGTTATGAAGGAGCACATTATGGCAGTCATGAAGGAAGACATTATGGCAGTTATGAAGGAAGACATTATGGCAGTCATGAAGGAAGACATTATGGCAGTCATGAAGGAAGACATTATGGCAGTTATGAAGGAAGACATTATGGCAGTCATGAAGGAAGACATTATGGCAGTTATGAAGGAAGACATTATGGCAGTCATGAAGGAAGACATTATGGCAGTCATGAAGGAAGACATTATGGCAGTCATGAAGGAAGACATTATGGCAGTTATGAAGGAAGACATTATGGCAGTCATGAAGGAAGACATTATGGCAGTCATGAAGGAAGACATTATGGCAGTCATGAAGGAAGACATTATGGCAGTCATGAAGGAAGACATTATGGCAGTCATGAAGGAAGACATTACGGCAGTCATGAAGGAAACCATTATGGCAGTCATGAAGGAAGACATTATGGCAGTTATGAAGGAAACCATTATGGCAGTCATGAAGGAAGACATGGCAGTCATCAAGGAAGACATTATGGCACTCATGAAGGAAGACGTTATGGCAGTCATGAAGGAGCACATTATGGCAGTCATGAAGGAAGACATTATGGTATTCACAAAGGAAGACATTATGGTATTCACGAAGGAAGACATTATGGCAGTCATGAAGGAAGACATTATGGCAGTCATGAAGGAAGATATTATGGCAGTCATGAAGGAAGACATTATGGCAGTTATGAAGGAGCACATTATAGCTGTCATGAAGGAAGACATTATAGCAGTCATGAAGGAAGACATTATGGCAGTTATGAAGGAAGACATTATGGCAGTCATGAAGGAAGACATTATGGCAGTTATGAAGGAAGACATTATGGCAGTCATGAAGGAAGACATTATGGCAGTTATGAAGGAAGACATTATGGCAGTCATGAAGGAAGACATTATGGCAGTTATGAAGGAAGACATTATGGCAGTCATGAAGGAAGACATTATGGCAGTCATGATTGAAGACATTATGGCAGTTATGAAGGAAGACGTTATGGCAGTCATGAAGGAAGACATTATGGCAGTCATGAAGGAAGACATTATGGCAGTCATGAAGGAAGACATTATGGCAGTTATGAAGGAAGACATTTCATGGCAGTCATGAAGGAAGACATTATGGCAGTCATGAAGGAAGACATTATGGCAGTCATGAAGGAAGACATTATGGCAGTCATGAAGGAAGACATTATGGCAGTCATGAAGGAAGACATTATGGCAGTCATGAAGGAAGACATTATGGCAGTCATGAAGGAAGACATTATGGCAGTCATGAAGGAAACCATTATGGCAGTCATGAAGGAAGACATTATGGCAATCATGAAGGAAGACATTATGGCAGTCATGAAGGAAGACATTATGGCAGTCATGAAGGAAGACATTATGGCAGTCATGAAGGAAGACATTATGGCAGTCATGAAGGAAGACATTATGGCAGTCATGAAGGAAGACATTATGGCAGTCATGAAGGAAACCATTATGGCAGTCATGAAGGAAGACATTATGGCAGTCATGAAGGAGCACATTATGGCAGTCATGAAGGAAGACATTATGGCAGTAATCAAGGAAGACATTATGGCACTCATGAAGGAAGACATTATGGCAGTCATCAAGGAAGACATTATGGCAGTCATGAAGGAAGACATTATGGCACTCATGAAGGAAGACATTATGGCAGTCATGAAGGAAGACATTATGGCAGTCATCAAGGAAGACATTATGGCAGTCATGAAGGAGCACATTATGGCAGTCATGAAGGAAGACATTATGGCAGTCATCAAGGAAGACATTATGGCACTCATGAAGGAAGACATTATGGCAGTCATGAAGGAGCACATTATGGCAGTCATGAAGGAAGACATTATGGTATTCACGAAGGAAGACATTATGGTATTCACAAAGGAAGACATTATGGCAGTCATGAAGGAAGACATTATGGCAGTCATGAAGGAAGACATTATGGCAGTCATGAAGGAAGACATTATGGCAGTTATGAAGGAGCACATTATAGCTGTCATGAAGGAAGACATTATGGCAGTCATGAAGGAAGACATTATGGCAGTTATGAAGGAAGACATTATGGCAGTCATGAAGGAAGACATTATGGCAGTTATAAAGGAAGACATTATGGCAGTCATGAAGGAAGACATTATGGCAGTTATGAAGGAAGACATTATGGCAGTCATGAAGGAAGACATTATGGGAGTTATGAAGGAAGACATTATGGCAGTCATGAAGGAAGACATTATGGCAGTCATGAAGGAATACATTATGGCAGTTATGAAGGAAGACATTATGGCAGTCATGAAGGAAGACATTATGGCAGTCATGAAGGAAGACATTATGGCAGTCATGAAGGAAGACATTATGGCAGTTATGAAGGAAGACATTGTGGCAGTCATGAAGGAAGACATTATGGCAGTCATGAAGGAAGACATTATGGCAGTCATGAAGGAAGACATTATGGCAGTCATGAAGGAAGACATTATGGCAGTCATGAAGGAAGACATTACGGCAGTCATGAAGGAAACCATTATGGCAGTCATGAAGGAAGACATTATGGCAGTTATGAAGGAAACCATTATGGCAGTCATGAAGGAAGACATTATGGCAGTCATCAAGTAAGACATTATGACACTCATGAAGGAAGACATTATGGCAGTCATGAAGGAGCACATTATGGCAGTCATGAAGGAAGACATTATGGTATTCACAAAGGAAGACATTATGGTATTCACGAAGGAAGACATTATGGCAGTCATGAAGGAAGACATTATGGCAGTCATGAAGGAAGATATTATGGCAGTCATGAAGGAAGACATTATGGCAGTTATGAAGGAGCACATTATAGCTGTCATGAAGGAAGACATTATAGCAGTCATGAAGGAAGACATTATGGCAGTTATGAAGGAAGACATTATGGCAGTCATGAAGGAAGACATTATGGCAGTTATGAAGGAAGACATTATGGCAGTCATGAAGGAAGACATTATGGCAGTTATGAAGGAAGACATTATGGCAGTCATGAAGGAAGACATTATGGCAGTTATGAAGGAAGACATTATGGCAGTCATGAAGGAAGACATTATGGCAGTCATGAAGGAAGACATTATGGCAGTTATGAAGGAAGACATTATGGCAGTCATGAAGGAAGACATTATGGCAGTCATGAAGGAAGACATTATGGCAGTCATGAAGGAAGACATTATGGCAGTTATGAAGGAAGACATTTTGGCAGTCATGAAGGAAGACATTATGGCAATCATGAAGGAAGACATTATGGCAGTCATGAAGGAAGACATTATGGCAGTCATGAAGGAAGACATTATGGCAGTCATGAAGGAAGACATTATGGCAGTCATGAAGGAAGACATTATGGCAGTCATGAAGGAAGACATTATGGCAGTCATGAAGGAAGACATTATGGCAGTCATGAAGGAAACCATTATGGCAGTCATGAAGGAAGACATTATGGCAGTCATGAAGGAAGACATTATGGCAGTCATGAAGGAAGACATTATGGCAGTCATGAAGGAAGACATTATGGCAGTCATGAAGGAAGACATTATGGCAGTCATGAAGGAAGACATTATGGCAGTCATGAAGGAAGACATTATGGCAGTCATGAAGGAAGACATTATGGCAGTCATGAAGGAAGACATTATGGCAGTCATGAAGGAAGACATTATGGCAGTCATGAAGGAAGACATTATGGCAGTCATGAAGGAAGACATTATGGCAGTCATGAAGGAAGACATTATGGCAGTCATGAAGGAAGACATTATGGCAGTCATGAAGGAAGACATTATGGCAGTCATGAAGGAAGACATTATGGCAGTCATGAAGGAAGACATTATGGCATTATGAAGGAAGACATTATGGCAGTCATGAAGGAAGACATTATGGCAGTCATGAAGGAAGACATTATGGCAGTCATGAAGGAAGACATTATGCAGTCATGAAGGAAGACATTATGGCAGTCATGAAGGAAGACATTATGGCAGTCATGAAGGAAGACATTATGGCAGTCATGAAGGAAGACATTATGGCAGTCATGAAGGAAGACATTATGGCAGTCATGAAGGAAGACATTATGGCAGTCATGAAGGAAGACATTATGGCAGTCATGAAGGAAGACATTATGGCAGTCATGAAGGAAGACATTATGGCAGTCATGAAGGAAGACATTATGGCAGTCATGACATTATGGCAGGAAAGACATTATGGCAGTTATGAAGGAAGACATTATGGCAGTCATGAAGGAAGACATTATGGCAGTTATGAAGGAAGACATTATGGCAGTCATGAAGGAAGACATTATGGCAGTCATGAAGGAAGACATTATGGCAGTCATGAAGGAAGACATTTTGACAGTTATGAAGGAAGACATTATGGCAGTCATGAAGGAAGACATTATGGCAGTAATGAAGGAAGACATTATGGCAGTCATGAAGGAAGACATTATGGCAGTCATGAAGGAAGACATTATGGCAGTCATGAAGGAAGACATTATGGCAGTCATGAAGGAAGACATTATGGCAGTCATGAAGGAAGACATTATGGCAGTCATGAAGGAAGACATTATGGCAGTCATGAAGGAAGACATTATGGCAGTCATGAAGGAAGACATTATGGCAGTCATGAAGGAAGACATTATGGCAGTCATGAAGGAAGACATTATGGCAGTCATGAAGGAAGACATTATGGGAGTCATGAAGGAATGGAGTCATGAAGGAAGACATTATCAAAGGGCAGTCATGAAGGAAGAGCACATTATGGCAGTCATGAAGGAAGACATTATGGCAGTCATGAAGGAAGACATTATGGCAGTATGAAGGAAGACATTATGGCAGTCATGAAGGAAGACATTATGGCAGTCATGAAGGAAGACATTATGGCAGTCATGAAGGAAGACATTATGGCAGTCATGAAGGAAGACATTATGGCAGTCATGAAGGAAGACATTATGGCAGTCATGAAGGAAGACATTATGGCAGTCATGAAGGAAGACATTATGGCAGTCATGAAGGAAGACATTATGGCAGTTATGAAGGAAGACATTATGGCAGTCATGAAGGAAGACATTATGGCAGTCATGAAGGAAGACATTATGGCAGTCATGAAGGAAGACATTATGGCAGTCATGAAGGAAGACATTATGGCAGTCATGAAGGAAGACATTATGGCAGTCATGAAGGAAGACATTATGGCAGTCATGAAGGAAGACATTATGGCAGTCATGAAGGAAGACATTATGGCAGTCATGAAGGAAGACATTATGGCAGTCATGAAGGAAGACATTATGGCAGTCATGAAGGAAGACATTATGGCAGTCATGAAGGAAGACATTATGGCAGTCATGAAGGAAGACATTATGGCAGTCATGAAGGAAGACATTATGGCAGTCATGAAGGAAGACATTATGGCAGTCATGAAGGAAGACATTATGGCAGTCATGAAGGAAGACATTATGGCAGTCATGAAGGAAGACATTATGGCAGTTGAAGGAAGACATTATGGCAGTCATGAAGGAAGACATTATGGCAGTCATGAAGGAAGACATTATGGCAGTCATGAAGGAAGACATTATGGCAGTCATGAAGGAAGACATTATGGCAGTCATGAAGGAAGACATTATGGCAGTCATGAAGGAAGACATTATGGCAGTCATGAAGGAAGACATTATGGCAGTCATGAAGGAAGACATTATGGCAGTCATGAAGGAAGACATTATGGCAGTCATGAAGGAAGACATTATGGCAGTCATGAAGGAAGACATTATGGCAGTCATGAAGGAAGACATTATGGCAGTCATGAAGGAAGACATTATGGCACTCATGAAGGAAGACATTATGGCAGTCATGAAGGAAGACATTATTATGGCAGTCATGAAGGAAGACATTATGGACATTATGGCACTCATGCAGGAAGACATTATGGCACTCATGAAGGAAGACATTATGGCAGTCATGAAGGAAGACATTATGGCAGTCATGAAGGAAGACATTATGGCAGTCATGAAGGAAGACATTATGGCAGTCATGAAGGAAGACATTATGGCAGTCATGAAGGAAGACATTATGGCAGTTATGAAGGAAGACATTATGGCAGTCATGAAGGAAGACATTATGGCAGTCATGAAGGAAGACATTATGGCAGTCATGAAGGAAGACATTATGGCAGTTATGAAGGAAGACATTATGGCAGTCATGAAGGAAGACATTATGGCAGTTATGAAGGAAGACATTATGGCAGTCATGAAGGAAGACATTATGGCAGTTATGAAGGAAGACATTATGGCAGTCATGAAGGAAGACATTATGGCAGTCATGAAGGAAGACATTATGGCAGTTATGAAGGAAGACATTATGGCAGTCATGAAGGAAGACATTATGGCAGTCATGAAGGAAGACATTATGGCAGTCATGAAGGAAGACATTATGGCAGTCATGAAGGAAGACATTATGGCAGTCATGAAGGAAGACATTATGGCAGTCATGAAGGAAGACATTATGGCAGTCATGAAGGAAGACATTATGGCAGTCATGAAGGAAGACATTATGGCAGTCATGAAGGAAGACATTATGGCAGTCATGAAGGAAACATTATGGCAGTCATGAAGGAAGACACTATGGCAGTTATGAAGGAAACCATTATGGCAGTCATGAAGGAAGACATTATGGCAGTCATCAAGTAAGACATTATGACACTCATGAAGGAAGACATTATGGCAGTCATGAAGGAGCACATTATGGCAGTCATGAAGGAAGACATTATGGTATTCACAAAGGAAGACATTATGGTATTCACGAAGGAAGACATTATGGCATTCATGAAGGAAGACATTATGGCAGTCATGAAGGAAGATATTATGGCAGTCATGAAGGAAGACATTATGGCAGTTATGAAGGAGCACATTATAGCTGTCATGAAGGAAGACATTATAGCAGTCATGAAGGAAGACATTATGGCAGTTATGAAGGAAGACATTATGGCAGTCATGAAGGAAGACATTATGGCAGTTATGAAGGAAGACATTATGGCAGTCATGAAGGAAGACATTATGGCAGTTATGAAGGAAGACATTATGGCAGTCATGAAGGAAGACATTATGGCAGTTATGAAGGAAGACATTATGGCAGTCATGAAGGAAGACATTATGGCAGTCATGAAGGAAGACATTATGGCAGTTATGAAGGAAGACATTATGGCAGTCATGAAGGAAGACATTATGGCAGTCATGAAGGAAGACATTATGGCAGTCATGAAGGAAGACATTATGGCAGTTATGAAGGAAGACATTTTGGCAGTCATGAAGGAAGACATTATGGCAGTCATGAAGGAAGACATTATGGCAATCATGAAGGAAGACATTATGGCAGTCATGAAGGAAGACATTATGGCAGTCATGAAGGAAGACATTATGGCAGTCATGAAGGAAGACATTATGGCAGTCATGAAGGAAGACATTATGGCAGTCATGAAGGAAGACATTATGGCAGTCATGAAGGAAACCATTATGGCAGTCATGAAGGAAGACATTATGGCAATCATGAAGGAAGACATTATGGCAGTCATGAAGGAAGACATTATGGCAGTCATGAAGGAAGACATTATGGCAGTCATGAAGGAAGACATTATGGCAGTCATGAAGGAAGACATTATGGCAGTCATGAAGGAAGACATTATGGCAGTCATGAAGGAAACCATTATGGCAGTCATGAAGGAAGACATTATGGCAATCATGAAGGAAGACATTATGGCAGTCATGAAGGAAGACATTATGGCAGTCATGAAGGAAGACATTATGGCAGTCATGAAGGAAGACATTATGGCAGTCATGAAGGAAGACATTATGGCAGTCATGAAGGAAGACATTATGGCAGTCATGAAGGAAGACATTATAGCAGTCATGAAGGAAGACATTATGGCAGTCATGAAGGAAGACATTATGGCAGTCATGAAGGAGCACATTATGGCAGTCATGAAGGAAGACATTATGGCAGTCATGAAGGAAGACATTATGGCAGTCATGAAGGAAGACATTATGGCAGTCATGAAGGAGCACATTATGGAAGTCATGAAGGAAGACATTATGGCAGTCATGAAGGAAGACATTATGGCAGTCATGAAGGAGCACATTATGGCAGTCATGAAGGAAGACATTATGGCAGTCATGAAGGAGCACATTATGGCAGTCATGAAGGAGCACATTATGGCAGTCATGAAGGAAGACATTATGGCAGTCATGAAGGAAGACATTATGGCAGTTATGAAGGAAGACATTATGGCAGTCAGGAAGCAAGACATTATGGCAGTTATGAAGGAAGACATTATGGCAGTCATGAAGGAAGACATTATGGCAGTTATGAAGGAAGACATTATGGCAGTCATGAAGGAAGACATTATGGCAGTCATGAAGGAAGACATTATGGCAGTCATGAAGGAAGACATTTTGACAGTTATGAAGGAAGACATTATGGCAGTCATGAAGGAAGACATTATGGCAGTTATGAAGGAAGACATTATGGCAGTCATGAAGGAAGACATTATGGCAGTCATGAAGGAAGACATTATGGCAGTCATGAAGGAAGACATTATGGCAGTCATGAAGGAAGATATTATGGCAGTCATGAAGGAAGACATTATGGCAGTCATGAAGGAAGACATTATGGCAGTCATGAAGGAAGACATTATGGCAGTTATGAAGGAAGACATTATGGCAGTCATGAAGGAAGACATTATGGCAATTATGAAGGAAGACATTATGGCAGTCATGAAGGAAGACATTATGGCAGTCATGAAGGAAGACATTATGGCAGTCATGAAGGAAGACATTATGGCAGTCATGAAGGAAGACATTATGGCAGTCATGAAGGAAGACATTATAACAGTCATGAAGGAAGACATTATGTCAGTCATGAAGGAAGACATTATGGCAGTCATGAAGGAAGACATTATGGCAGTCATGAAGGAAGACATTATGGCAGTCATGAAGGAAGACATTATGGCAGTCATGAAGGAAGACATTATGGCAGTCATGATGGAAGACATTATGGCAGTCATGAAGGAAGACATTATGGCAGTCATGAAGGAAGACATTATGGCAGTTATGAAGGAAGACATTATGGCAGTCATGAAGGAAGACATTATGGCAGTCATGAAGGAAGACATTATGGCAGTCATGAAGGAAGACATTATGGCAGTTATGAAGGAGCACATTATGGCAGTTATGAAGGAAGACATTATGGCAGTCATGAAGGAAGACATTATGGCAGTCATGAAGGAAGACATTATGGCAGTCATGAAGGAAGACATTATGGCAGTTATGAAGGAGCACATTATGGCAGGTATGAAGGAAGACATTATGGCAGTTATGAAGGAAGACATTATGGCAGTCATGAAGGAAGACATTATGGCAGTCATGAAGGAAGACATTATGGCAGTCATGAAGGAAGACATTATGGCAGTCATGAAGGAAGACATTATGGCAGTCATGAAGGAAGACATTATGGCAGTCATGAAGGAAGACATTATGGCAGTCATGAAGGAAGACATTATGGCAGTCATGAAGGAAGACATTATGGCAGTCATGAAGGAAGACATTATGGCAGTCATGAAGGAAACCATTATGGCAGTCATGAAGGAAGACATTATGGCAGTCATGAAGGAGCACATTATGGCAGTCATGAAGGAAGACATTATGGCAGTAATCAAGGAAGACATTATGGCACTCATGAAGGAAGACATTATGGCAGTCATCAAGGAAGACATTATGGCAGTCATGAAGGAAGACATTATGGCACTCATGAAGGAAGACATTATGGCAGTCATGAAGGAAGACATTATGGCAGTCATCAAGGAAGACATTATGGCAGTCATGAAGGAGCACATTATGGCAGTCATGAAGGAAGACATTATGGCAGTCATCAAGGAAGACATTATGGCACTCATGAAGGAAGACATTATGGCAGTCATGAAGGAGCACATTATGGCAGTCATGAAGGAAGACATTATGATATTCACGAAGGAAGACATTATGGTATTCACAAAGGAAGACATTATGGCAGTCATGAAGGAAGACATTATGGCAGTCATGAAGGAAGACATTATGGCAGTCATGAAGGAAGACATTATGGCAGTTATGAAGGAGCACATTATAGCTGTCATGAAGGAAGACATTATGGCAGTCATGAAGGAAGACATTATGGCAGTTATGAAGGAAGACATTATGGCAGTCATGAAGGAAGACATTATGGCAGTTATAAAGGAAGACATTATGGCAGTCATGAAGGAAGACATTATGGCAGTTATGAAGGAAGACATTATGGCAGTCATGAAGGAAGACATTATGGCAGTTATGAAGGAAGACATTATGGCAGTCATGAAGGAAGACATTATGGCAGTCATGAAGGAAGACATTATGGCAGTTATGAAGGAAGACATTATGGCAGTCATGAAGGAAGACATTATGGCAGTCATGAAGGAAGACATTATGGCAGTCATGAAGGAAGACATTATGGCAGTTATGAAGGAAGACATTGTGGCAGTCATGAAGAAAGACATTATGGCAGTCATGAAGGAAGACATTATGGCAGTCATGAAGGAAGACATTATGGCAGTCATGAAGGAAGACATTATGGCAGTCATGAAGGAAGACATTACGGCAGTCATGAAGGAAACCATTATGGCAGTCATGAAGGAAGACATTATGGCAGTTATGAAGGAAACCATTATGGCAGTCATGAAGGAAGACATTATGGCAGTCATCAAGGAAGACATTATGACACTCATGAAGGAAGACATTATGGCAGTCATGAAGGAGCACATTATGGCAGTCATGAAGGAAGACATTATGGTATTCACAAAGGAAGACATTATGGTATTCACGAAGGAAGACATTATGGCAGTCATGAAGGAAGACATTATGGCAGTCATGAAGAAAGATATTATGGCAGTCATGAAGGAAGACATTATGGCAGTTATGAAGGAGCACATTATAGCTGTCATGAAGGAAGACATTATAGCAGTCATGAAGGAAGACATTATGGCAGTTATGAAGGAAGACATTATGGCAGTCATGAAGGAAGACATTATGGCAGTTATGAAGGAAGACATTATGGCAGTCATGAAGGAAGACATTATGGCAGTTATGAAGGAAGACATTATGGCAGTCATGAAGGAAGACATTATGGCAGTTATGAAGGAAGACATTATGGCAGTCATGAAGGAAGACATTATGGCAGTCATGAAGGAAGACATTATGGCAGTTATGAAGGAAGACATTATGGCAGTCATGAAGGAAGACATTATGGCAGTCATGAAGGAAGACATTATGGCAGTCATGAAGGAAGACATTATGGCAGTTATGAAGGAAGACATTTTGGCAGTCATGAAGGAAGACATTATGGCAGTCATGAAGGAAGACATTATGGCAATCATGAAGGAAGACATTATGGCAGTCATGAAGGAAGACATTATGGCAGTCATGAAGGAAGACATTATGGCAGTCATGAAGGAAGACATTATGGCAGTCATGAAGGAAGACATTATGGCAGTCATGAAGGAAGACATTATGGCAGTCATGAAGGAAACCATTATGGCAGTCATGAAGGAAGACATTATGGCAATCATGAAGGAAGACATTATGGCAGTCATGAAGGAAGACATTATGGCAGTCATGAAGGAAGACATTATGGCAGTCATGAAGGAAGACATTATGGCAGTCATGAAGGAAGACATTATGGCAGTCATGAAGGAAGACATTATGGCAGTCATGAAGGAAACCATTATGGCAGTCATGAAGGAAGACATTATGGCAATCATGAAGGAAGACATTATGGCAGTCATGAAGGAAGACATTATGGCAGTCATGAAGGAAGACATTATGGCAGTCATGAAGGAAGACATTATGGCAGTCATGAAGGAAGACATTATGGCAGTCATGAAGGAAGACATTATGGCAGTCATGAAGGAAGACATTATAGCAGTCATGAAGGAAGACATTATGGCAGTCATGAAGGAAGACATTATGGCAGTCATGAAGGAGCACATTATGGCAGTCATGAAGGAAGACATTATGGCAGTCATGAAGGAAGACATTATGGCAGTCATGAAGGAAGACATTATGGCAGTCATGAAGGAGCACATTATGGAAGTCATGAAGGAAGACATTATGGCAGTCATGAAGGAAGACATTATGGCAGTCATGAAGGAGCACATTATGGCAGTCATGAAGGAAGACATTATGGCAGTCATGAAGGAGCACATTATGGCAGTCATGAAGGAGCACATTATGGCAGTCATGAAGGAAGACATTATGGCAGTCATGAAGGAAGACATTATGGCAGTTATGAAGGAAGACATTATGGCAGTCAGGAAGCAAGACATTATGGCAGTTATGAAGGAAGACATTATGGCAGTCATGAAGGAAGACATTATGGCAGTTATGAAGGAAGACATTATGGCAGTCATGAAGGAAGACATTATGGCAGTCATGAAGGAAAACATTATGGCAGTCATGAAGGAAGACATTATGGCAGTTATGAAGGAAGACATTATGGCAGTCATGAAGGAAGACATTATGGCAGTTATGAAGGAAGACATTATGGCAGTCATGAAGGAAGACATTATGGCAGTCATGAAGGAAGACATTATGGCAGTCATGAAGGAAGACATTATGGCAGTCATGAAGGAAGATATTATGGCAGTCATGAAGGAAGACATTATGGCAGTCATGAAGGAAGACATTATGGCAGTCATGAAGGAAGACATTATGGCAGTTATGAAGGAAGACATTATGGCAGTCATGAAGGAAGACATTATGGCAATTATGAAGGAAGACATTATGGCAGTCATGAAGGAAGACATTATGGCAGTCATGAAGGAAGACATTATGGCAGTCATGAAGGAAGACATTATGGCAGTCATGAAGGAAGACATTATGGCAGTCATGAAGGAAGACATTATGGCAGTCATGAAGGAAGACATTATGGCAGTCATTAAGGAAGACATTATGGCAGTCATGAAGGAAGACATTATGGCAGTCATGAAGGAAGACATTATGGCAGTCATGAAGGAAGACATTATGGCAGTCATGAAGGAAGACATTATGGCAGTCATGATGGAAGACATTATGGCAGTCATGAAGGAAGACATTATGGCAGTCATGAAGGAAGACATTATGGCAGTTATGAAGGAGCACATTATGGCAGTCATGAAGGAAGACATTATGGCAGTCATGAAGGAAGACATTATGGCAGTCATGAAGGAAGACATTATGGCAGTCATGAAGGAAGACATTATGGCAGTCATGAAGGAAGACATTATGGCAGTTATGAAGGAGCACATTATGGCAGTTATGAAGGAGCACATTATGGCAGTTATGAAGGAAGACATTATGGCAGTCATGAAGGAAGACATTATGGCAGTCATGAAGGAAGACATTATGGCAGTCATGAAGGAAGACATTATGGCAGTTATGAAGGAGCACATTATGGCAGTTATGAAGGAAGACATTATGGCAGTTATGAAGGAAGACATTATGGCAGTCATGAAGGAAGACATTATGGCAGTTATGAAGGAAATCGCTTAGGATCAGGACATATTTGTTCTATTATGAATGACAAATTTGACAGATGTGCAACACTCTGCTATCTTTATTATGCAAACGTTTCGCCCAACAGTGACTTCATCGGTCCAATACTAGGAAGAATAATGAAGATCAGAAGGGGAGTGAGATAATCAGTTCCTCAGCCTGGAGTTGATGTAATCAGTCCATCAATATTATTAAGAATGCCTCATATACCCGGAGAAGTGACTTATATATTGAACATAGGTGAGGTGAAGCAGTTGTAGACGGTTGTCACCTTGGACAAATCCACCGGTGGAAGCAGGTTATGACTTTGTGTTAAATATTGAACTAATAAAGCCAATGTTAGTAAAACGTTGGAGATAAATGGTTCTCTGAAGCATTTGTCTACATTTCTAGTATGAATGTTAACATCAGCAATATTTTTGTATTTACTGTACCTCTCATTGTTGTCCAGCAGCCAGTTCCTCAGTCAACGATATTAATGTTTCTTTATAAAATACTTGTGAATTTAAAGAGGAGTTGGTGACCACACACTATAACAATTTCCACACTTTGTTGTCCTTTAGGACGGGCTGGACAAGATAGGACGGGCTGGACAAGGAAGGACGGGCTGGACAAGATAGGACGGGCTGGACAAGGTAGGAAGGGCTGGACAAGATAGGACGGGCTGGACAAGATAGGACAGGCTGGACAAGGTAGGACGGGCTGGACAAGATAGGACGGGCTGGACAAGGCACTTCCTCTTCACTTAACCTCTACCAAAACTGTTTCCAGTTAATCAGTAAGTTTCTTTCAAAGATTGCAGAGTACAGCAGACGGCAGTGATCTACGTGGAGACGATGATGCTGGATGTAGCTACGACTTGCACTAACAGTGATTGCTTCTAATCTACGAACGGATGTGAGTCTTACTCTTCCCATAATATCGTACAGCATTTAATTAAATATAACATCTAATAATAATAAAGTCTACATTCCACTGTATTATGTACGACCAGGATATTATATTATATTATATTGTGAAGTATAAATATAATTTAAAGGTCTAAAAATAATCGCAGAGGCTATAGTTGTATTAATAAATTATTTACAGTTTTTATTATAATTATTACTTACAAATGACATCTTCCACTGTATCACTTCTTTACAATATATGTAATAAAGTTGTGTTTTTAACGTAATAATCAAGGCTGGTGTATCCCCGCTGCCAGACGTGTCTTTCCCCGCTGCCAGACGTGTCTTTCCTCGCTGCCAGACGTGTCTTTCCCCGCTGCCAGACGTGTCTTCCCCGCTGCCAGACGTGTCTTCCCCGCTGCCAGACGTGTCTCCCCGCTGCCAGACGTGTCTTTCTATGTTTACATATAAGAGATTAACGACATTTAATATCTACGAGATTTTGTAATATAATTCAGCCTATAATACAATATTTAATACTAATTTGTTGTTGCATTTGTTCCTAAATATATACACGAAATTGTATAATTATATTTATGTATACTACTGTGTAGCTACACTGACTTACTATATACACTACACTGTGTAGCTACACTGACTTACTATATACACTACACTGTGTAGCAACACTGACTATATACACTACACTGTGTAGCTACACTGACTTACTATATACAGTACACTGTGTAGCTACACTGACTATATACACTACACTGTGTAGCTACACTGACTATATACACTACACTGTGTAGCTACACTGACTTACTATATACACTACACTGTGTAGCTACACTGACTTACTATATACACTACACTGTGTAGCTACACTGACTTACTATATACACTACACTGTGTAGCAACACTGACTATATACACTACACTGTGTAGCTACACTGACTTACTATATACAGTACACTGTGCAGCTACACTGACTTACTATATACACTACACTGTGTAGCTACACTGACTTACTATATACACTACACTGTGTAGCTACACTGACTATATACACTACACTGTGTAGCTACACTGACTATATACACTACACTGTGTAGCAACACTGACTTACTATATACACTACACTGTGTAGCTACACTGACTTACTATATACACTACACTGTGTGGCTACACTGACTTACTATATACACTACACTGTGTAGCTACACTGACTTACTATATACACTACACTGTGAAGCTACACTGACTTACTATATTCACTGCACTGCGAAGCTAAACTGACTTACTATATACACTACACTGTGTAGCTACACTGACTTACTATATACACTACACTGTGTAGCTACACTGACTTACTATATACACTACACTGTGTAGCTACAATGACTTACTATATACACTGCACTGTGTGGCTACACTGACTTACTATATACACAACACTGTGTGGCTACACTGACTTACTATATACACTACACTGTGTAGCTACACTGACTTACTATATACACTACACTGTGTAGCTACACTGACTTACTATATACACTACACTGTGTAGCTACACTGACTTACTATATACACTACACTGTGTAGCTACACTGACATACTATATACACTACACTGTGTAGCTACACTGACTTACTATTGTGAAGGCTTACTCAGCCCTGTAACAACTTCAGTCAGTATTACTAAGGTTGGCTCATCCTCAGGAAAATTAATTAATAGAAAAAGAAATAATAACATACAATGATAAACACTTTATTATTTAGAAACGGAAAATGTAAAACAATAAAACATGAATGGGTATCCTAATTGAAAGAATAAAATTACATTTGAATTCAAGGCTAATATAGGTATACCGTGGTAATGGGGTGTCAGGTGTTAGTGACACTGCGTGTTGTTGAAATCGCAGCCGTTGTTGATGTGGGGGGGAGCAGGTGTTGGTGACCACCACCGGCTCCTTCTTCACAGAGTATAGCCATAAATAATTACTTCAGATGACAGGAAAACAGGTTCGTTACCACTGCTATGATGAGGGGTTAGGTCCTGCATTGGCTTACATAACAGGTAAGTAGATTAAACATGGGATGTCTCAGGCCGTTAGTCCGTCTCCTTCTATTCTACTCCTTGGTTGGCAGGTGACCCATTCTGTCATTCCAAGCTGTAAAGATAGACAGGTTGCCCACTGCTTAAGAAATCACTGTCCGTGATAAGTACAATACCTAAAAGATATGTTGATTATTAAAACATTTAACAGATAAAGACTGAAAGGACTAAGTTTATTATTGGTCAAAAGTGAAGCTTTCAACCAATAAGTCCACTAGAATATGAGCAGGCATGTACTTACAGTAGTGCTGGGAGCTGTGAGTCGAGTGATTACTGTTTGGCCGGAGCCCCACACGTCACCTTTCGGGGGGAGGGGGAAAGGGGAGGAATAGTGGGAGTTGGACTTACCCTACCCTAACAAGTAGCCGGCAATGAAACTATTGTTACTATATACTCCCTCGCTACTCCTACCTATTGAACTTTTCCCTCACAACTATATACACTGCACTGTGTGGCTACACTGACCTACTATATACACTACACTGTGTATCTACACTAACTTACTATATACATAACACTGTGCAGTTACACTGACTTACTCTATGCACTGCACTCTCTGGCTACACAGACCTACTATATACACTACACTGTGTGGCTAACCTGACTTACTATACACTACACTGTGTGGCTAACCTGACTTACTATATACACTACACTGTGTAGCTACCCTGACTTACTATATACACTACACTGTGTGGCTGCCCTGACTTACTATATACACTACTCTGTGTAGCTACCCTGACTTACTATATACACTACACTGTGTGGCTGCCCTGACTTACTATATACACTACTCTGTGTAGCTACCCTGACTTACTATATACACTACACTGTGTAGCTACACTGACTTACTATATACACTACACTGTGTAGCTACACTGACTATATACACTACACTGTGTAGCTACACTGACTTTCTATATACACTGCCCTGTGTGGCTTCACTGACCTACTATATACACTACAGTGTGGAGCTACACTGACTTACTATATACACTCCATATGGGGCTACACTGACTTACTATATACACTACACTGTGTAGGTACACTGACTTACTATATACACTACACTGTGCAGCTACATTGACTTACTATCTTCACTACACTGTGTGGCTACACTGACTTACTATATACTCTACACTGTGTGGCTACACTGTCTTACTATATACGATACAATGTGTTGCTACACTGACTTACTATATACACTACACTGTGCGGCTAAACTGACTTACTATATACACTGCACTGTGTGGCTACACTGACCTACTATATACACTACACTGTGTAGCTACTCTGACTTACTATATACACTACACTGTGTAGCTACATTGACTTACTGTATAAACTACACCGTGTGGCTACACTGATTTAATATATACATTATACTGTGTGGTTAGAGTGACTTACTATATACACTACACTGAGCGGCTTCCCTGACTTACTATATACACTACACTGAGCTGCTTCCCTGACATTCTATATACACTGCACTGTGTGGTTACACTGACCTACTATATACACTACACTGAGCGGCTTCCCTGACTTACTATATACACTACACTGAGCTGCTTCCCTGACATTCTATATACACTGCACTGTGTGGCTACACTGACCTACTATATACACTACACTGTGTAGCTTCACTAGCTTACTATATACACTACACTGTGTAGCTACACTGACTTACAGTATATACACTACACTGAGTGGCTTCCCTGACTTACTGTACATACACTACACTGTGAGGCTTCCCTGACTTACTACATACACTACACTGTGTGGTTACCCTGATTTACAGTATACATTACACTGTGTGGCTAACCTGACTTAGTATATACACTACACTGTGTAGCTACACTGACTTACTATATACACTACACTGTGTGGCTACACTGATTTACTATATACACTACACTGTGTGGCTGCACTGACTTACTATTTACAATACACTTTGTAGCTACACTGACTTACTATATACACTACTCTCTGTAGCTACACTGAATTACTATATACACTACACTGTGTGGCTACACTGACTTATTATATACACTACACTGCGTGGCTACACTGTCTTACTATATACACTACAATGTGTTGCTTCACTGACTTACTACATACACTACACTGTGTTGCTACACTGACTTACTATATACACTGCACTGTGTGGCTACACTGATTTACTATATACATTACACTGTGTGGCTACACTTACTTACTATATACACTAAACTGTGTGGCTACACTGACTTACTATATACACTACACTGTGTAGCTCCACTGACTTACTATATACACTTCACTGAGTAGCTGCACTGACTTACTATATATACTACACTGTGTGGCTTCACTGACTTGCTATACACATTACAATGTGCGGCATCACACAGACTTACTATATACACTACACTGTGTGGCTACACTGACTTACTATATACACTGCACTGCGTGGCTACACTGACCTACTGTATACACTACACTGTGTAGCTACACTGACTTACTATATACACTACACTGTGTAGCTACACTGACTTACTAAATACGTTACACTGTGTGGCTACACTGATTTACTATATACGTTTCACTGTGTAGCTACACTGACTTACTATATACACTACACTGTGCGACTACATTGACTTACTATATACACTACACTGTGTGGCTACACTGACTTGCTATATACATTACAATGTGTGGCTACACTGACTTACTATATACACTACACTGTGTGGCTACACTGACTTACTATTTACACTACACTTTGTAGCTACATTGACTTACTATATACACTACTCTGAGTAGCTACACTGACTTACTATATACACTACACTGTGTGGCTTCACTGACTTACTATTTACACAACACTGTGTGGCTACACTGACTTGCTATACACATTACAATGTGCGGCTTCACAGACTTACTATATACACTACACTGTGTGGCTACACTGACGTACTATATACACTACACTGTGTAGCTACACTGACTTACTATATACACTACACTGTGTAGCTACACTGACTTACTATATACGTTACACTGTGTGGCTACACTGATTTACTATATACATTACACTGTGTAGCTACACTGACTAACTATATACACTACACTGTGTGGCTACATTGACTTACTATATACACTACATTGTGTGGCTACACTGACTTGCTATATTCTCAGTAGTAGTAACCAGTTACCAGTAACCAGTGTACCAGTAGATGACTCACTGCCAACCATGTCTGCGTGAATCACTGTCTGTATTCATATTGTTGCTGACCACAGCAGTATTCAAACACCCCCCTCACATATGGGTACTGGGGTTAGTTAGTCTTACGAGAGTGAGCAGAGTGAGCAAGGAGGCAGGTCACGGCTGTTAGGGCTCTACCCACATTATCCGCAATATACGTACTTCCAGCCTACGTGAGTATTTCTTTACCCTATCCACGTGTTCGAACCCAACATGATAATATATACATTACAATGTGTGGCTACACTGACTTACTATATACACACTACACTGTGTGGTTACGCTGACCTACTATATTCACTACACTGTGTGGCTACACTGACCGACTGTATACACTGCACTGTGTGGCTACACTCACCTACTATATACACTACACTGTGTGGCAACACTGACCTACGATATACACTGCACTGTGTGGCTACACTGACCTTCTATATTCACTACACTGGCAACATTGCCCTACTATATACACTACACTGTGTGGCTACACTGACCTACAGTATACACTGCACTGTGTGGCTACACTGACCTACTATATACACTACACTGTGTGGCAACACTGACCTGCTATATACACTGCACTGTGTGGTTATACGGACCTACTATGTACACTACACTGGCTACACTGACCTACTATATACACTACACTGTGTGGATACTCTGACTTACTATATACACTACCCTGAGCGGCTACCCTGACTTACTATACACACTACTCTGTGTGGATACCCTACTTACTATATACACAACACGGTGTGGCTACCCTGACTTACTGTATATACACTACACTGTGTGGCTTCCATGTCTTACTGTATATACACTAAACTGTGTGGCTTCCCTGACTTACAGTATACACTACACTGTGTGGCTAACCTGACTTACTATATACACTACACTGTGTAGCTACCCTGACTTACTATATACACTACACTGTGTAGCTACAGTGACTTACTATGTACACTACACTGTGTAGCTACACTGGCTTACTATATACACTACACTGTGTGGCTACACTGACTTACTATATACACTACACTGTGTAGCTACTCTGGCTTACTATATACACTACACTGTGTATCTACACTGACTTACTATTTACACTACACTGTGTGGCTACTCTGACTTACTATATACTCTGCACTGTGTGGCTACACTGACCTACTATATACACTACACTGTGTAGCTACACTGAATTACTATATACACTACACTGTGTAGCTACACTGACTTACTATATACGCTACATTGTGTGGCTACACTGATTTACTATATGCATTACACTGTGTAGCTACACTGACTTACTATATACATTACAATGTGTAGCTACACTGACTTACTGTATACACTACACTGTGTGGTTACACTGGCCTACTATATACACTGCACTGTGTAGCTACACTGACCTACTGTATACACTGCACTGTGTGGCTACACTCACCTACTATATACACTACACTGTGTGGCAACACTGACCTACTATTTACACTGCACTGTGTGGCTACACTGACCTTCTATATACACTACACTGGCTACACTGCCCTTCTATATACACTACACTGTGTGGCTACACTGACCTACTGTATACACTGCACTGTGTGGCTACACTGACCTACTAAATACACTACACTGTGTGGCTTTACTGACCTACTATATTCACTGCACTGTGTGCTTTCACTGACCTACTATATACACTACACTGGCTACACTGACCTACTGTATACACTACACTGTGTGGCTACCCTGACTTACTCTATACTTTACACTGTGTGGTTACCCTGACTTACAGTATACACTACACTGTGTGGCTACCCTGACTTACTCTATACTTTACACTGTGTGGTTACCCTGACTTACAGTATACACTACACTGTGTGGCTACCCCGACTTACTGTATACTCTACACTGTGTGGTATCCATGATTTACAGTATACACTACACTGTGGGCTACCCTGGCCTACTATATGCACTACACTGTGGGCTACTCTGGACTGCTATATAGACTACACTGTGTGGCTACCTAGGCCCACTATATACACTGCCTTCTGTGTCTACCCTGACCAACTATATACACTACACTGTGGGGCTACCGTGGCATTCTATATACACTTCACTTTGTGGTTACCCTAGCCTACTATATACACTACACTGTTTGACGACCCTTGCCTGCTATATACACTACACTATGTGGCTACCCTGAGTTTTTGGCGTTATTAATGTCCTTCAAAGCATTATCTTCCTTCTTCACTTCCGTCAAGACAGTTACTGTAGCTGATACTCCCACAGTTATCTAAACTGATTAACTTCTAACATTATACTGACGACTGGACAACAGACAGACACACACACGATTCTGCTTCTGACTCTAGATTCGGCAGGTCATAGCAGCTCTCCTTACTTACTTAGTCTCCCTACGATCCCCGTTGGGGAGGGGAACCTTTACCAGCATTGTCTTCGCCTTGACTTGCACGATGAGCTACGCAAATCGTGTAAAGATCAAGCCAAAAAGTTGTACTGTTGATGATTCAACGAAGCTTGCTCTAGCAACTGTTGTGCAGGGAGCATTACATGTGAAATTCAACGCAATTCTATCACTCAAAGAAGCATTCATTGTTGTGTGTAACGATGATGCTGAAGCAGAGAAGTTACTCACTACAGAAGCCACCACTACTTTTACTGCTCAAAGGTTTACTGTTACATCTTCTCCTGCCCTCAGGGCAAGGAAATCATTATTCCTGAAAAAACTGGATAAGATTTTGACTTCTCAACCAATTGCTGAACTCAGGTTATCTATTGAAACTCAAAATACTTGGGCTACTGTTGACAGTATTACCAAAATCCCGAATGCATCGTCTATGCTCAAGGTCACCTTTACCGACGTGAACATGGCTGCCATTGCTCTGAACGAAGGTCTTGCTGTTTACCACTACTACATCAGTCCCACCTACATAGAAGCTGAGAGATACCACTACATCCAACATTGCTGGAACTGCTATTCTTATCTTCACACCACCAAGGCATGTCCAGTAAAAGACAAGAAGTTCTGCACTACATGTGGTAGTGAGGGACACACCAAGAGTGAAGACACTTTGTCTTGTGCACCAAAACTGGAGAAAATCGGACGGTAAACAAAAGAGTTACAGATTTTGCCCGACGGCCCCCTTCAGTTCCTGTACCGCAGCTGCTCCAACACAACCAGCGTGTTTCAACTGCAAAAGTAATGATCACCATACACTGGCAGCAAAATGTCCTACTAGAAAGAATATTATGAAGAAAACGCAAGATTCAGCAAAAAAAAAAAAAAAATCTACCAACAACACACCAACGTATGCCGCAATTGCAAAGTTGCAAGCAGACACTACAAAATTACTTCAATCATCTACTCAGCCCGCCTCCACCACCACCACCACCACCACCACCATCACTCCTCCAACATGTGACGTAACGAAGATCCACTATTGTCTACTTATCAACGATACGAGAATTTGAGGATTAATGATGTGACTGAGAAGTCAGTGGAATTAATAAATCATTGTAAGGTAGATCTTGAGGTTCACCGTGAGGCTTCCCCAGACTCAGATGATGTACTGACGCCAGCGCAGAGGCCTGGGAAGCAGACTGGGGTGGTAGGAGAGGGAAGAGGTGGCGATGGGGGAGGTCAAGATAAGAGACATCGGACGAAGGGAGGGAGGTAAAAAGGTATTGAGAAGATAACATACAGAAATACTAATTCTAGTGGTGAAAAGAGTGAGAAGAAGAGGCAGGGGTGGAAAATTTAAAAGGCCTACGGTGTATGACTGTCAATGTTAATGGCTTATGTAGCAGAATAAAGAGAGAATGAGTATGTTTCTTAATAAATATAGAGTGGATGTTGTGTTCCTCCAAGAACATAATTTCAAGGAGGGTAAGGTGTTAGAGGTAGCTGGTTATCAAGTAATGACTCTGCCAACTACCCGTTTAAAGGGTGGTGTGAGTATTTTAATAAAGGAGATGAGCACGTTCGTTTTGCAGACAAGTGAGGGGGGAGGGGGAGGGGGGAGGGTGTTGCATGTGAATGGGTCGTGAATGGGTAAGCGTGTATCTTTTGTAAGTGTGTATGCGCCTGCGGAGAATAGCATGCAGGTAAGGAAGGATTTTGTGTGCGAGGATCCTGTCTATTTTTTGCGTGCACTTCCGGAAGTAGCAACAGTGGGGGGTGACTGGAACTGTGTTATTAGGGCGGCTGATGTAGAACCAAAAGGGGCAGGATATATGTCTGTAACTCTCAGGGATTTGATGAGGGACGTTAGGTTATGTGATGCGTTTGGGGGGGGAACAGAATATACTTTTGTTAGGAGGGGATACACAGTGAGGTTAGATAGAGTGTATCTTTCTCAAGGGGTTGTTGTGAAATCTTTTAATACCGTTGAGGCGGCTATGTCAGATCATAGGGTTATAGTAGTGGAAGTAGGGTGGGAGGAGCTGGCGGAAATATATAGGACTTATTGGAAATTGAACATAAGTGTGTTGAGTGATGAAGAAGGTTTGGAGGGTTTCTCTATTTTATTGAAGAGCTTTACAAGGAAGCTCAGGAGGTGGATGACATTGTAACATGGTGGGATTATGTGGCTAAAGAAAGGATAAGAAAGTATTATGTGAGGGAGGGTAAACATATAAACATTTTAAAATATAGGCTTGTGAATGATTTAGAGGATCGATTAAGAAGTTGTTATGGGCAGGGGATGGGTAGTGGTGTTTTTTCCATGGACGAAATAGTTAACATAAGAGATTGCGAACGTTGCAAAATGATCGGTTTCAACCAGTAAGGATGCAAGCAGGATTAGAAGAAGTTTTGTGGGGGGACAAACCGTCAGCGTGTGTGTTGCGACATCAAAAGCAAAGGCAGGTGCTGATGGCTATCCCGAGATTAGAGGTAAATGAGACGATGGGGATCTATAGAGCAGGGCAGGAGATAAGAAATACGATGGGTGTGAGTGCATATGCGGATATGTGGTATGAGAAGCATTGGGCAAGTGGGGGTGTGGATGATGTGGAGTTAGACAAGGTGTGTACATATGCAATGTGCAACTTAGGTAATAGTGATAGGGCGGCTTTGGGTGGGGTTATTACTGCAGAGGAAATAGAGATTGCTTTACAGGGCATAAGGAAGGGAAAGGCCCCGCGTATTGGTGGTCTACTGGTGAAATTTTATTTACAGCATTGGGCGTTGATAGGAAATTTCATGGTTAGGTTATTTAAGTTCAAAGTTAGTAAAAGGAATGTTACAGTCTTCAAATGATGTAGTTGAACTTTTAGCAGTAAAGACCGAGAACCAAAACCTGTATACAAGCCTCCAGATGCATCGTCCCAACACTTCCAGGAACAACTTCAGAAAATTGACCACTGTCTAGGAAACCTTCCAGCTCCTGCCCCCAACATCTTACTCCTGGGAGATTTCAACCGAAAGCACCTAAGATGGAGGAATACAGCAAATAATGTTGTAGCAGAGATAACATCAGGTGGCAGCTCAGATGAAAACTCGCGCACACACGAGTTTTTAAATCTCTGCACTATATTCACCTTAAACCTGCAAATAATAGAGCCTATAGGATTGGAGAATACACTGGACCTCATGTTCACTAACAATAATGAACTGATACAAAATGTCATCATATCAAAATGAATATACTCAGATCATAACGTAATTGAGGCCCAGACATGCATACTGGGGCCCCAGATCGACCAACTGTGATCCATCGCAAGGGAGCCTTTACTAAATTCAACTTCAATAACAAAAACATAAGGTGGGACCAAGTAAACCAAGTCTTAAATAGTATAAACTGGGAAGATAGCCTAAGCAACACGGATCCTAACCTATGTCTAGAACCAATTAACTCTGTGGCACTTGAGGAAAAGGAGGAAGATGTAAACTAGAAAGAGAAAGGCGCTCCCTATACAGGCGAAGGCAAAGACTAGCAGAGCGGATAAAAGAGCCCAATATATCTGAAATACGTAGGGAGACACTGGTCAGAGAAAGAGCAAGCTTTGAACTGAAGCTAAAGGAATCTTACAGGAGTCAAGGAACGTGGGAAGAACTTAAAGCCATTTGTGGAAAGTATTTTAATTTTCCAAAGCTATAGTGCCTAATGGGTGTTTAATGTGTTGATATAGGTCAAAAAAAATGTATTTGAAAATGGAAGAGAACCAAGAGGGAACCTCTGTGCCTGCGCGGATGTGTGGAGGGGGGCAGGTGGGAGTGTTTGGAATGGAGTTAAGAGGCTGGGAAAGCATGGGACCAGGAAAATGGCGTTCAAGGCGGCATAAGGATTAATATAGGCCTCACTTCATAATAGGAAGTGTTCTTACTGTTCCTTGTGAAGAGTGAGGGAACATGATTTACGGGACAGCTGTAATAAGTGGCAAAATGAGTGAATAATGGTAGATGCCATGGAGTGTTCAGGGGAAAATACCCGCGATTTAATCATCACTCATCGGTCTCAAATCTTAAGACCTTGAGTAATAAATATGATATGGAGGGAGCAGAGTGGTAGTTAAGTGCCTTGATTCAGAATTAATTGAAC
Source organism: Cherax quadricarinatus (assembly GCF_038502225.1). Lineage (NCBI taxonomy): Eukaryota > Metazoa > Arthropoda > Malacostraca > Decapoda > Parastacidae > Cherax > Cherax quadricarinatus. The sequence continues at coordinate 280,161 of NW_027195116.1, forward strand.
TACAAGAGAGTAGAGTGGCTATCTAACATATATCAAAAGGGTTACTTCGGGTTGGAGGAAATAAGAGTGGGCCTGCAGGATCAAATGTCCAACTGAAGACCAGCCAACCCATTACCTCTAGGAATACTACGTCTACAGACCCCAGTGCACCGGTCAAGTTTTACAAAAGGAAAATTTATCCCAATATCAACAATCATAAAGGGGTTACATAGGCACATATCAAGTGACAGGGGCCAGTAATAGTGGTTCTTCACATCAAAGCAAGAGGAGTAAGTACCACAATAAGGGTAACCCAGTTGATAAGAAGTCAGGAAAAGAAAGGAGACATTGTATCTTCTGCAACGGTTCTCATTTCTCTAAGAACAGTAATGCTTATAATTCATGGGATTTTAAAGTGGAAAGATTAGAAGAGCTTGCTAGATGTAATAGGTGTCTAGGAAATCATAATGTAAGGGATTTCCATGCTAGATTGAACCATTGCTATCAGTGTAACAAGGGCAGGCGCCACATAGCTATGTGTAAGGGCAGATCTAATTTTAATGATGGTAACAATAGTACTGATAGTGATAATAACCCGGACAAAACAGTAGCCAACGTAGAGATTGCAGCTAATGTCGGCAATGATGGCCTAGCTGAGGTAGCTTTACCTGTGTTGGATGTGGTGATTAATGATAAACGGCATAAATCCAAAACTGTAACAGAATTACTGGATCAGGGATCACAACATACCTTCATAAAACGTAAGTGCCTTAATGGGATGAAGGTACAAATGGGAGATCCTGGTATACTCAAGTTATCTGGCTTTCTCTCGAATAAGAAGGCCCAGTCATACGACACTGTTTATGTAACTGTCAGGCTGGGCAATGAGAGAAAATGTATTAATGCCGTAATTGTGGATAGGCTCCCAGAGAAAATATCTACAACAGGGCTTCGTAACGCTACTGAAAGGCTTTCAAGTAAGGTAAATCTGGCACCTTCTGGTGTAAATAATAATTCTGTGGGGCCAATAGATATTTTGATAGGTAGTGACTATTATGTCTCCTTTGTAAAGGGTATGACAAAGAAATGCGGAGTCACCCTTCTAAGGACTGCAGGAGGTCATGTCTTGTATGGCAGGATTCCTCGTACTGATAATGAATGACTGGAGGAAGCCATAAATACAGTCATGGTGTGTCTTACTCATGAAATATCACCCCAGTGTAAATATTCTTCAATAGAGGATGAAGTTGAAACTGTGTGTAAATTATGGGAATTGGACAACATAGGGATCAATGTCAATGAAGGAAGTCCAGATGATTCCTTTACTCAGGAACAATACCTGAAGGATGTTAAATTTGAATCTGGACAATACTGGGTGAAACTTCCGTGGAAGCTGAACCATCCAGACCTACCAACTAATTACCCGATGGCTTATGGACAATTAAAGGCTCAGCTCCACGAACTTAGCAAGACACCAGAACTGTTGACTGCTTACGATGATATAATTAATGAGCAGTTAAATAATAAATTCATAGAGGAGGTACCTCTCGAGCAAACCCAGATTTATGGTCACTATTTGCCACATCACGGAGTGAAGAATGATTCTAAGACCACTCCTCTGAGGATTGTGTTTAATTGTAGGGCCAGGAGTAACAAAAATGCACCTATTCTAAATGACTGTTTGATGACAGGTCCGTCTTTGACAGAAAAACTGGGAGACATATTATTAAACTTCAGGGTTAAGAATTATGCATTTACGGCGGACATAAGTAAAGCTTTCCTGAGAGTGGGCCTGCAAGAGGCTGACCGGGATTGCACATGGTTCTTATGGCCCGAGAATCCTATTGACCCACTTAGTCACCTGAAGACTTTTCGCTTCAGGAGTGCATTGTTTGTTGCTACCTCCAGTCCGTTCTTACTCCAGGCAACGATAAATGCACACCTTAAGCGTACAGGTGGTCGACTGAGTGGAGTAATGGGTAAACAATTTTATGTGGACAATTTCCTGGGTGTGACGTCAATTGAAGAGGAACTAATGAGTATATATGAAGAGGCTAATGAAATAATGCAAGGTGCAAATATGCCCCTGAGGGAATGGAACAGTAATTCGTCCAGTTTAAGGGATCAAATAAATAAAGACAACCCTGGAGTTGAAGTGTCTAAATGTAGTAATGTGCTGGGACTGACTTGGGACACAGAGAGACTTGTTATCGTTAAAGTCTAATAACTACAGTATGCTCAATAAATTAACCAAGAGAGTCTTGCTTGCGGAAGTTTCAAAATGCTTCGATCCACTAAGCTTAGTGTCACCACTTACAATAAGAGGAAAATTGTTGATGTAAGAAGCATGGAAGCTTAAGTGTGCTTGGGATGAAACCCTACCTGAGGAATTTGTTAAAAGGTGGGAAGAACTAATAGGTGAATATGTAAAATTACCAATGTTGGAGTTCCCACGTAATGTGGCCAGTCAAGATGGAGAAAATGTACTCCACATTTTTTGTGATGCTTCGAAATTGGCGTATGGAGCAGTCGCTTACCTTCAATGTAATAGTGCCATTTCTCTTGTTATGTCTAAGGTTAAGGTGACTCCAATCAAATCACGTACCTTACCTCAGTTGGAATTAACAGCCATTTATGTAGGTGTCAAATTAGCCAATTATATAAGAAATAAATTACGAGAGATAAATATTAGTGACACCGTAATTTGGTCTGATAACGAGGTATCCTTACAATGGATTCGTAATGGTAACAGTAAGGTTGTGTACGTAGAAAACAGAGTCTCTGAAATCAATCAAATGCAGGAGAACTATAGCAGTTTGGGTCAGCATATGTTAATCTTTAATCACATCCCTGGTGACGAGAATCCTGTACCCTACCATGCATCACATTATTATGGGCATTAAAGACAATCAAGGTTGTCAGGTGATGAGTTTTGGGCAGTAAGATAGGGTGTTTAGCATATTCCCCCAATTCAGCATTTTGTAACCTGCTTCTGCACCTAATTACATCATCCTCTAAATACAGCCCCAGCTTTTCTATTACTGAGCGTTTCACAATTTTTCCATCCATCATTAATTTAATCTCATCCCTGTAGGTTTCTTCTTGCACCCTCTGTAGCCAGTATTTCAGAGGATGGGGAAAACTATATGAGATATTCATCTTACTTAAAAATATAAACACTAACCTTGTCACGTTAATCAGCTTGGGTAAGGAAGAATGCCTATTCATAGCAATGGCTAAGGAGGGATTACTGACTGAAGCGGTGCTCTCTGTAATTTCTACAGGAGCAATATGTACCTTTTGCACATATTTTGTCCACCAGCCAACTTGGCCCTTTAAACCATGATAAAGCACTCACAAAATTTTCATAAGTAAAGCCTCGAGACAAGAAGTCAGCCGGATTCTCGTCACCAGGGATGTGATTAAAGGTTAACATATGCTGACCCAAACTGTTATAGCTCTCCTGCATTTGATTGATTTCAGAGACTCTGTTTTCTACGTACACAACCTTACTGTTACCATTACGAATCCATTGTAAGGATACCTCATTATCAGACCAAATTACGGTGTCACTAATATTTATCTCTCGCAATTTATTTCTTATATAATTGGCTAATTTCACACCTACATAAATGGCTGTTAATTCCAACTGAGGTAAGGTACGTGATTTGATTGGAGCCACCTTAGCCTTAGACATAACAAGAGAAATGGCACTATTACATTGAAGGTAAGTGACTGCTCCATATGCCAATTTCGAAGCATCCCAAAAAATGTGGAGTACATTTTTTCCATCTTGACTGGCCACATTACGTGGGAACTCCAACATTGGTAATTTTACATATTCACCTATTAGTTCTTCCCACCTTTTAACAAATTCCTCAGGTAGGGTTTCATCCCAAGCACACTTAAGCTTCCATGCTTCTTATATCTACAATTTTCCTCTTATTGTAAGTGGTGACACTAAGCTTAGTGGATCGAAGCATTTTGAAACTTCCGCAAGTATGACTCTCTTGGTTAATTTATTGGGCATACTGTAGTTATTAGACTTTAACGATAACAAGTCTGTCTCTGTGTCCCAAGTCAGTCCCAGCACATTACTACATTTAGACACTTCAACTCCAGGGTTGTCTTCATTTATTTGATCCCTTAAACTGGACGAATTACTGTTCCATTCCCTCAGGGGCTTATTTGCAAATTGCATTATTTCATTAGCCTCTTCATATATACATATTAGTTCCTCTTCAATTGACGTCACACCCAGGAAATTGTCCACATAAAATTGTTTACCCATTACTCCACTCAGTCGATCACCTGTACGCTTAAGGTGTGCATTTATCGTTGCCTGGAGTAAGAACGGACTGGAAGTAGCAACAAACAATGCACCCCTGAAGCGAAAAGTCTTCAGGTGACTAAGTGGGTCAATAGGATTCTCGGGCCATAAGAACTGTGTGCAATCCCGGTCAGCCTCTTGCAGGCCCACTCTCAGGAAAGCTTTACTTATGTCCGCCATAAATGCATAATTCTTAACCCTGATGTTTAATAATATGTCTCCCAGTTTTTTCGTCAACGGCGGACCTGTCATCAAACAGTCATTTAGAATAGGTGCATTTTTGTTACTCCTGGCACTACAATTAAACACAATCCTCAGAGGAGTGGTCTTAGAATCATTCTTCACTCCGTGATGTGGCAAATAGTGACTATAAATCTGGGCTTGCTCGAGAGGTACCTCCTCTATGAATTTATTATTTAACTGCTTATTAATTATATCATCATAAGCAGTCAACAGTTCTGGTGTCTTGCTCAGTTCGTGGAGCTGAGTCTTTAATTGTCCATACGCCATCGGGTAATTAGTTGGTAGGTCTGGATGGTTCAGCTTCCACGGAAGTTTCACCCAGTATTGTCCAGATTCAAATTTAACATCCTTCAGGTATTGTTCCTGAGTAAAGGAATCATCTGGACTTCCTTCATTGACATTGATCCTATGTTGTCCAATTCCCATAATTTACACACAGGTTCAACTTCATCCTCTATTGAAGAATATTTACACTGGGGTGATATTTCATGAGTAAGACACACCATGACTGTATTTATGGCTTCCTCCAGTCATTCATTATCAGTACGAGGAATCCTGCCATACATGACATGACCTCCTGCAGTCCTTAGAAGGGTGACTCCGCATTTCTTTGTCATACCCTTTACAAAGGAGACATAATAGTCACTACCTATCAAAATATCTATTGGCCCCACAGAATCATTATTTACACCAGAAGGTGCCAGATTTACCTTACTTGAAAGCCTTTCAGTAGCGTCACGAAGCCCTGTTGTAGATATTTTCTCTGGGAGCCTATCCACAATTATGGCATTAATACGTTTTCCCTCATTGCCCAGCCTGACAGTTACATAAACAGTGTCGTATGACTTGGCCTTCTTATTCGAGAGAAAGCCAGATAACTTGAGTATACCAGGATCTCCCATTTGTACCTTCATCCCATTAAGGCACTTACGTTTTATGAAGGTATGTTGTGATCCCTGATCCAGTAATGCTCTTACAGTTTTGGATTTATGCCGTTTATCATTAATCACCACATCCAACACAGGTAAAGCTACCTCAGCTAGGCCATCATTACCGACATTAGCTGTAATCTTTACGTTGGCTACTGTTTTGTCAGAGTTATTATCACTATCAGTACTATTGTTACCATCATTAAAATTAGATCTGCCCTTACACATAGCTATGTGGCGCCTGCCCTTGTTACACTGATAGCAATGGTTCAATCTAGCATGGAAATCCCTTACATTATGATTTCCTAGACACCTATTACATCTAGCAAGCTGTTATGCAGGGTTCTCCATGACATCGTATGTACATATTAGTGGGGAAGTGTGCCATAATAATATGAATATTGTAGTTGTAAGGAATAATTTTATAATTCATAATGTGCTTTTGGAGGTACTGTAAAGTACTCTAACTATAATTATAAAGAATGGAGTTAGTGATTTATTTTCCAAGGATGTTTGGGTACGCAGAGTAAGCGTGGGGGGAGGAGGTCACGTGACGTTAGGATGGCGGTAGAAGCTGGCGTCGGAGATGCTGTATATTTTAAGTTAAGTTTGCAATAATACACTCATTTTGTTTATCCAATTCAAGCCATAGGCTTTCATATGGCTTACCTGTATGTTAACCCAGGCACTGACATGGTCAGGGTGCTGTGGGATGAGTGATGAAGTAAGAAATGAGGTTTGTGGTGCCATGACGGCCTGACGCTGACGAAGCCAAGTGTTATGGTGGCTGAACCTCCAGCCAGCTGTGTGTACCTTCATTTGGGCGTGTAGAATTAAGGTTTTTATGTTATGGTGATTAAATAGATATATTTTCCTAATTGGGATTTTTGCCTAACCCTCTGTTAACCAACCCCTTGAAGTAACACATACTGGTTTAGCGCTTTCTGTTTTTAACTGGGATAGCCCGGGGTGGCCGGTTTGGGCTTGAGATGTGTGTAACTTTTACCTTTGCCCTTAGACCAGGCTCAAGCCCCCAGCTATCCCACATTTCTGCGTAACACAAGCTCTTCCAATCTTTCCACTTTAACATCCCATGAATTATAAGCATTACTGTTCTTAGAGAAATGAGTACCGTTGCAGAAGATACAATGTCTCCTTTCTTTTCCTGACTTCTTATCAATTGGGTTACCCTTATTGTGGTACTTACTCCTCTTGCTTTGATGTGAAGAACCACTATTACTGGCCCCTGTCACTTGATATGTGCCTATGTAACCCCTTTATGATTGTTGATATTGGGATAAATTTTCCTTTTGTAAAACTTGACCGGTGCACTGGGGTCTGTAGACGTAGTATTCCTAGAGGTAATGGGTTGGCTGGTTTGCAGTTGGACATTTGATCCTGCAGGCGCACTCCTATTTCCTCCAACCCCAAGTAACCCTTTTGATATATGTTAGATAGCCACTCTACTCTCTTGTAGCTCAATTAATTCTGAATCAAGGCACTTAACTACCACTCTGCTCCCTCCATATCATATTTATTACTCAAAGTCTTAAGATTTGAGACCGATGAGTGATGATTAAATCGCGGGTATTTTCCCCTGAACACTCCATGGCATCTACCATTATTCACTCATTTTGCCACTTATTACAGCTGTCCCGTAAATCATGTTCCCTCACTCTTCACAAGGAACAGTAAGAACACTTCCTATTATGAAGTGAGGCCTATATTAATCCTTATGCCGCCTTGAACGCCATTTTCCTGGTCCCATGCTTTCCCAGCCTCTTAACTCCATTCCAAACACTCCCACCTGCCCCCCTCCACACATCCGCGCAGGCACAGAGGTTCCCTCTTGGTTCTCTTCCATTTTCAAATACATTTTTTTTGACCTATATCAACACATTAAACACCCATTAGGCACTATAGCTTTGGAAAATTAAAATACTTTCCACAAATGGCTTTAAGTTCTTCCCACGCTCCTTGACTCCTGTAAGATTCCTTTAGCTTCAGTTCAAAGCTTGCTCTTTCTCTGACCAGTGTCTCCCTACGTATTTCAGATATATTGGGCTCTTTTATCCGCTCTGCTAGTCTTTGCCTTCGCCTGTATAGGGAGCGCCTTTCTCTTTCTAGTTTACATCTTCCTCCTTTTCCTCAAGTGCCACAGAGTTATTTGGTTCTAGACATAGGTTAGGATCCGTGTTGCTTAGGCTATCTTCCCAGTTTATACTATTCAAGACTTGGTTTACTTGATCCCACCTTATGTTTTTGTTATTGAAGTTGAATTTAGTAAAGGCTCCCTTGTGATGGATCACAGTTGGTCGATCTGGGGCCCCAGTATACGTATCTGGGCCTCTATTATGTTATGATCTGAGTATATTCTTTTTGATATGATGACATTTTGTATCAGATCATTATTGTTAGTGAAGATGAGGTCCAGTGTATTCTCCAATCCTATAGGCTCTATTATTTGCTGGTTTAAGGTGAATATGGTGCAGAAATTTAAAAACTTGTGTGTGCGCGAGTTTTCATCTGAGCTGCCGCCTGATGTTATCTCTGCTACAACATTATTCGCTGTATTCCTCCATCTTAGGTGCTTTCGGTTGAAATCCCCCAGGAGTAAGATGTTGGGGGCCAGAGCTGGAAGGTTTCCTAGACAGTGGTCAATTTTCTGAAGCTGTTCCTGGAACTGTTGGGACGATGCATCTGGAGGCTTGTATATAATCACAATGACCAGGTTTTGGTTCTCGGTCTTTACTGCTAAAACTTCAACTACATCATTTGAAGACTGTAACATTCCTTTCACTAACTTTGAACTTAAATAACCTAACCATGAAATTTCCTATCAACGCCCAATGCTGTAAATAAAATTTCACCAGTAGACCACCAATACCCGGGGCCTTTCCCTTCCTTATGCCCTGTAAAGCAATCTCTATTTCCTCTGCAGTAATAACCCCACCCAAAGCCGCCCTATCACTATTACCTAAGTTGCACGTTGCATATGTACGCACCTTGTCTAACTCCACATCATCCACACCCCCACTTGCCCAATGCTTTTCGTACCACATATCCGCATATGCACTCACACCCTTCGTATTTCTTATCTCCTGCCTTGCTCTATAGATCTCCATCGTCTCATTTACCTCTAATCTCGGGATAGCCATCAGCACCTGCCTTTGCTTTTGATGTCGCAACACACACGCTGACGGTTTGTCCCCCCACAAAACTTCTTCTAACCCTGCTTCCATCCTTACTGGTTGAAACCGATCATTTTGCAACGTTCGCAATCTCTTATGTCAACTATTTCGTCCATGGAAAAAACACCACTACCCATCCCCTGCCCATAACAACCTCTTAATCGATCCTCTAAATCATTCACAAGCCTATATTTTAAAATGTTTATATGTTTACCCTCCCTCACATAATACTTTCTTATCCTTTCTTTAGCCACATAATCCCACCATGTTACAATGTCATCCACCTCCTGAGCTTCCTTGTAAAGCTCTTCAATAAAATAGAGAAACCCTCCAAACCTTCTTCATCACTCAACACACTTATGTTCAATTTCCAATAAGTCCTATATATTTCCGCCAGCTCCTCCCACCCTACTTCCACCACTATAACCCTATGATCTGACATAGCCGCCTCAACGGTATTAAAAGATTTCACAACAACCCCTTGAGAAAGATACACTCTATCTAACCTCACTGTGTATCCCCTCCTAACAAAAGTATATTCTGTTCCCCCCCCAAACGCATCACGTAACCTAACGTCCCTCATCAAATCCCTGAGAGTTACAGACATATATCCTGCCCCTTTTGGTTCTACGTCAGCCGCCCTAATAATGCAGTTCCAGTCACCCCCCACTATTGCTACTTCTGGAAGTGCAAGCAAAAAATAGAAAAGATCCTCGCACACAAAGTCCTTCCTTACCTGCATGCTATTCTCCGCAGGCGCATACACACTCATAAAAGATACACGCTTACCCATTCACGACCCATTCACATGCAACACCCTTCCCCATCCCCCTCCCCCCTCACTTCTCTGCAAAACAAACGTGCTCATCTCCTTTATTAAAATACTCACACCACCCTTTAAACGGGTAGTTGGCAGGGTCATTACTTGATAACCAGCTACCTCTAACACCTTACCCTCCTTGAAATTATGTTCCTGGAGGAACACAACATCCACTCTGTATTTATTAAGAAACATACTCACCCATTCTCTCTTTATTCTGCTACATAAGCCATTAACATTGACAGTCATACACCGTAGGCCTTTTAAATTTTCGAACCCTGCCTCTTCTTCTCATTCTTTTCACCACTAGAATTAGTGTTTCTGTATGTTATCTTCACAATACCTTTTTTCCTCCCTCCCTTCGTCCGATGTCTCTTATCTTGACCTCCCCCATCGCCACCTCTTCCCTCTCCTACCACCCCAGTCTGCTTCCCAGGCCTCTGCGCTGGTGTCAGTACATCATCTGAGTCTGGGGAAGCCTCACGGTGAACCTCAAGATACACCTTACAATGATTTATTAATTCCACCGACTTCTCTGTCACATCATTAATCCCCAAATTCTCGTATCGTTGATAAGCTGGAATAGATAACTTTCAAGCTACTTCTTGCTCAGATGTAACATCCTCCTCAAAACATCCTCCTTCAAAACTTCCTCCAATTTTTCCTTTATTTCCAACACTTCCTCCCGTGGTACCATCCCTGCAGAAGTCACTGAAGGAGATTCTGGGGCAGGGAACTGAGGGGGGGGGAGTCTCACCCCCAGTCCTAAAAGCTTGCTCCACCATCTCATTATACAAACGACCACGCCCTCCCTCAGGTGATTGATTCTCACCTGCCACCCGTAAGACAGGGACTGCATCTTCTACCACAGGTTCAGGCACGCTTCTTTTCTTCTCACATGCTTCAGCTATGTGGTCAAACTCACCACATAGGCGACACGTACGCCTTTATCCGGGATATAAAACCATGACCTGTGTCCTGAATTCCTGAAGATAAACGTAAGACGGTATGGGATGTCTCAATGTCATTTTAAGGTTAAGAGTACCTTCTGGCAAACCTGCGTAGGCGCCTGCTACCCACATACCATGCTGGACAAAATGAACTGTCCCATATTTCTCGAAGACTTTTCTGATATCAGCTTCATCTGCCTCAAAGAGAATGTTACGTAACTTAATCCAGGTATAATGCCTGGAAACATCACTCATTCTCACACGTACAGCAGGAATAACATAAAGTCTCACGTCGTGGAAACGATTAACCAACGATTCATATACCGTTGCAGTGAGCAGTTTCACGAAGATTCTATGCACTCCATTTAAAGCCACTCCATATAATTCTCCATCTTGAATTCCATGCGTCTCTCTGATGATCTTAGGTAAGAGAACCTGCACTGAACTAGGCGAAATCGTCCCCCAGAGAAGCTCATGCCAACAGTATTAATCCTGTGTCTATGACAAACCGCCATGTTGACAGCAGTAATTTTCCTGAGGTGTCAACAGAGGCGCAAACACCACCTCCTCACACCACCACTGACAGGCAACTGAGGAGCGTCTGCACAGTAGACCCTCTCGGTCCGAGCGAAGAGGACAATGCGTGATATTGCTGGAGATGGATGAAAATGGGATGATGCCACTACCAGCAAAACCTGGTGGAAGCACTGATGTCGATACAGGGGTAAAAGATATTGAGGAAACAGGAAAAATAAATTCACCAGCAGTGAATGCAGCTGCAATAAATCCTAGCAAACTGAAGTACAATCAATGTAAATACTATGCCTTGGGTATTGTGGCATGCAAAGAGTACATAACCTTTATTCGGTGCATGTACACACCCTCATTTACAGGCTCATTTACAGGTTCCAGCTAATGAGAAGAAGGTTTTGGCAATTGCAGAGATGATGTGGGTACCACTCACCTGTCTGCCCTTGTCATTCACATTCTAGAGCTGCTTGAAGCACAGTCTGCTCTCTAGTGGCTTCTATTCTGCCTTGCTTACCGTGGAGTACACTAATACCTATTGCTGAACATAGTGTATATAGTGTACATACATCTATTCTAAATTGGTGAAGGATAAGTCAAAAGTTTTTCTGCTGTGTTTATTTTGCTCCCATTAGACCCAGGATAACAGGCCTTTGGAGATCCTGGGTTGTAATATGGGTAGCCTGTCCGAGAGCTGGAGCTGGACTTACAGCACGGGTTGAGCCTAGGGCAACACTGGAAGCAGGAACATTGTGTAGGTTGCTGTCTGGCATGGCATTAGCTTTGCCAACGCTTTACAAACTTTGTGTCAGTTGCCTTGCCATGGTCAGTCTTGGTATTGTATGATTGTTCAACAGCTCGCTACTAGCTTGTCCTGTGTGCTCGCTTCACTACGGTCAATCTTGTGTGAAGATTTTGCAGTCAACTCTGCTATTGTGTATCCACCTTGCAAGCGTATGTGCGTACTCTGCAGTTGTACTGTACATAGCTAAGCGTGTTTTGTAAATAACGTGTTACGTTGGGGTATTCTGCAATCGTACTGTGCATAGCAAATAACTTATGCATTGGGGTATGCCACCTAGACGAGTCAGATGTCTGGTGTCGGCATATACTTTATTTAACTTGCCTAAATTGCCCCTACAGCATTGTTGGCAAATTGCTCATTCCATTGGCATTGATTACGAACGCAATCTCACAGCTGCGTTTACTGATCACCGACAAACTTCCAAACTTCGGGAAGAGGAGATGGCACATCAGACTCCTCCCTCTACGGAAGCCAGGAATAAAACTCCGATGTTCTCGCAGGAGGAAGATGATACATCAAAGGAGCAAAATCGTCAATCTAGTGCAGCATTCGCTGCCTGACCACGGTAGAGTGTGGTTGTCTGTGGTGACGTGTACTTAGCTCTGTGAAGACCTGTTTGTGTGCTCTCTGTGAATCTGATCAGGGCTTTACCAGCAGCTGAGAGAAGAACTCAGAGTTGCTAAACTGGAGATACGGCGATTAACGGAGGAGAACAAGAGGATTCGTAGTAATCCTCCTGTTGTGAGTCCCCAGGTTAAAAGGGGAGCCTGGTCAGTGGCCGGGCAACATGGAACCAAGCTGAAGATTAAGAAAACGGTTGGAGAGGCAGAAACAACGAGAAACCAGAAGACTGCCGTGGAAACTTCCAACTCATTCTCGGTGCTACCTGACGAATGTGAGTGTTCTACTGGGAATGCCACAACGAGCACCAAGGAAGCATTGGCAGACGTGAGTGTGACATCCCTAGAAACCCCAACGAAGACCATCGAGAACGTCATGACGAATTCTACAAGTGGTGTAATGCTACCTGGCGAATGTGAGTCGACTACTCGGAGCATCACTACGGACGACGCCAAGGAAGGTAAAAACATTGTTGTTGTTGGGGATAGCCAGATTAGGTACATGGATAGGGCATTCTGTTTGAAGGATAGGAGTAGGAGGCAGAGAGTGTGTTTTCCTGGGGCTGGGATGAAGGATATTGTTAGCCGTCTGGATGACATCATGAGAGGTAATGGGAGCAATCCTATTATCTGTCTCAGTGCTGGAGGCAACGATGTTGGCAGACGTAGGAGTGAGGACCTGATTAGCAGGTATAGGTCAGCAATAGAGATAATTAGGAAGAAGGGTGGGAAACCTGTCATATGTGGCATTTTGCCAAGGAGAGGAGTTGGAAATGAATGGTTGTCCAGAGCAATTGGTGTCAATTGCTGGCTGGACAAATACTGTAAGGAAAATGCGGTAACATTCATTGACAACTGGGACCTCTTCTATGGCAGAAATGACATGTATGCCAGGGATGGGGTTCACTTGTCTAGGTGTGGGGTGGGAGCACTGGCCAACGCAGTGGAGGGAGCTGTTAGGTCTTTAAACTAGGAATAGTTAGTGGTATGGGTTTTGGCAGGAAAACTGTGAAGTCGCAGGGTAGTAACATGAGTACTAGGAGAACTAGTAATAGGCAAAATGAGGAGGATATTGGAAAGCCAGTGGCACAAATTGACAATGACAGTAATAGGTTTAGTGGAATAACAGAAAGGAGCAGGAAGGGTAAAGAGATAGGAGGGTCCTTAAGTATATATTACACAAATAGTCGCAGTGCTAGGAATAAGATGGACGAGCTGAGACTAGTTGCTAGTGCAGGTAACATAGATGTATTTGCCATTACTGAGACGTGGTTTAATTCAAAAAGTCGGGACATGCCTGCAGAATGTCACATTCAGGGTTTTAAATTGTTCCAAGTAGATAGAAGTATCGGGAAGGGGGGTGGGGTGGCATTGTATGTCCGAGATCGCTTGAACTGTTGCATAAAAACGGGTATTAAGTCTGAAGTAACACATACAGAGTCTGTTTGGATAGAATTTTCAGAGGGGCATGAAAAATTAATTTTAGGTGTGATATACCGTCCCCCAAATTTAGATAGGGACCAGGGGAGACTACTATGGGAGGAAATTGTTAGGGCCACAAGGCACGATAATGTAGTAATTCTAGGAGACTTTAACTTTAGTCATATTGATTGGAATTTCTTGACTGGGAATTTAGAATCATACGATTTCTTAGAAGTAGTTCAGGATTGTTTTTTGAAGCAGTTTGTGACAGAACCTACAAGGGGTAATAACCTGCTTGACTTAGTTCTGGCAAACAATGAATCCCTTGTTAATAATTTAGAAGTCTCAGACGAACTAGGTGCTAGCGACCACAAATCAATTACATGTAGAATTGAATGGAAGTATGATAGTAGGGATAACTCAGTAACAGTCCCAGATTTTCGCTTAGCAGATTACGATGGGCTTAGAGAACACTTATCATCTGTTGACTGGGGTAACGAAGAGAGCTATCAATATGACAGTTTTCTGAACACAATACATGCTGCTCAAAGAACGTTTATACCTTATAAGGAAATTAGATCAAATAGAAATGACCCAAAATGGATGAATAATAGGCTGAAATATCTACTAGGGCATAAGAAAGGAATTTATAGGCGTATCAAAAGAGGCGAGGGTCATCTTATGAATCAGTATATTGACATTAAGAGGGACATTAAAAAGGGGATAAGAAAAGCTAAAAGGGACTATGAAATTAAAGTTGCTAGGGATTCTAAAACTAACCCAAAAAGTTTTTTCCAGGTCTATAGAACAAAAGTCAGAGATAAGATAGGTCCCCTTAAAAATAACTATGGGCATCTTACTGACAAAGAGAATGAAATGTGCTCGATTTTAAATAATTATTTTCTCTCGGTTTTTACACAGGAAGACACTAATAATATTCCGGTAATTAATTTTTATAGTGGATCAGAAGAAGATAAATTATGTAACATCACAGTCACTAGTGAAATGGTTGTGAAGCAGATAGACAGACTGAAGCAAAATAAGTCACCGGGTCCTGATGAGGTTTTTTCAAGGGTTCTAAAGGAATGCAAAATGGAAGTCTGTGAACCATTAACTAATATTTTTAATTTATCTCTTCAAACAGGTGCAGTGTCTGATATGTGGAAGATGGCTAATGTAATTCCTATTTTTAAAACAGGGGACAAGTCGTTACCGTCAAATTACCGCCCCATAAGCCTGACCTCAATTGTAGGCAAATTACTAGAGTCAATTATAGCTGAGATTATAAGAAGCCATCTCGATAAGCATAGCTTGATTAATGATACTCAGCATGGATTCACAAGAGGCCGGTCTTGTCTAACTAATTTATTAACTTTCTTCAGTAAAGCTTTTGAGGCTGTTGACCACGATAAAGAATTTGATATTATTTACTTAGATTTTAGTAAGGCATTTGATAGAGTTCCGCACCAAAGACTGTTGAAGAAAGTAGCAGCTCATGGCATTGGGGGAAGGGTGCTCTCGTGGATCGAATCATGGCTCACAGACAGGAAGCAAAGAGTGTCCATAAATGGGGTTAAATCCGAGTGGGGATCAGTAACAAGTGGCGTTCCACAGGGATCAGTCTTGGGCCCGTTGTTGTTTATAATATATATCAATGATCTTGATGAAGGAATTACTAGTGATATGAGCAAATTCGCCGATGACACGAA
Organism: Cherax quadricarinatus; assembly: GCF_038502225.1. Lineage (NCBI taxonomy): Eukaryota > Metazoa > Arthropoda > Malacostraca > Decapoda > Parastacidae > Cherax > Cherax quadricarinatus. Next base: position 295,687 of record NW_027195116.1, read on the forward strand.
GATAGGTAGGATAATTGATTCAAACGTAGATGTTAGGGAACTTCAGGAGGATTTAGACAAACTCTACTCTTGGTCAGAAAAGTGGCAGATGCAGTTCAATGTTGATAAATGCAAGGTTCTGAAGCTCGGGAGTGTCCATAACCCTAGCACTTATAAGTTAAATAATGTAGAACTTAACCATACAGATTGCGAAAAGGACTTGGGGGTTATGGTTAGCAGCAACCTTAAACCAAGACAGCAATGCCTAAGCGTACGTAATAAGGCAAATAGATTACTGGGATTTATATCAAGAAGTGTAAACAACAGAAGTCCAGAGGTCATACTGCAGCTTTATACATCATTAGTAAGGCCTCACCTAGATTATGCAGCTCAATTCTGGTCTCCATATTACAGAATGGACATAAATTCGTTAGAAAACATTCAGCGTAGGATGACTAAATTAATACATAGCATTAGAAATCTTCCTTATGAAGAAAGATTGAAGACTCTTAAGTTACATTCACTTGTTAGACGAAGAATGAGGGGAGACCTGATCGAAGTGTATAAGTGGAAGATAGGTATTAATAAAGGGGATATTAACAAGGTCTTGAGGATATCTCTCCAAGAGAGAACCCGCAGTAATGGATTTAAATTAGATAAGTTTAGATTTAGAAAGGACATAGGAAAGTATTGGTTTGGAAATAGGGTAGTTGATGAGTGGAACAGTCTACCTAGTTGGGTTATTGAGGCTAGGACTTTGGGTAGTTTCAAATTTAGGTTGGATAAGTACATGAGTGGGAGGGGTTGGATTTGAGTGGGACTTGCACATCAGAGCTTATTTCTTGGGTAGCATTGAAAATTGGGTGGGTCAAATGTTTGTTAGTGGGATGAATTGTAAAGGACCTGCCTAGTATGGGCCAACAGGCCTGCTGCAGTGTTCCTCCTTTCTTATGTTCTTATGTTCTTATGGTGATGGTGGTTTGGAGTCGTTTGTTGAATCATTAAACCATTCTCAGGTAGAGGTGGAGGTTCATCGAGAGGCAACATCTGACCAAGACATGTGTAACATGACGGTCACGAGAAAGAGGGCGGCTACGTCAGATTCTGATGACGTCCTTACGCATGCACAAAGGCCTGGGAAACAGACTGAGGTGAAGTGTGAAGGTAGTGGTGTAGGTGGTGGTAGCCATGATAGGAGGCACCGGAAGAAATGGGGAGGGAAAGAGATCACTCTGAAGGTGTCAAACTTAAATTCAAGCTCTGGAGTTGTAAAGAGTGATGAGAGGAAGCAGGGGTGGAAACTTTAATAGGCCTTAGGTGTATGTCTGTAAATGTTAATGGGTTATGTAGCGGTATGAAGAGAGATTGGTTTCGTAATTTCCTGAATAAATCTAGAGTGGATTTTGTGTTCCTGCAGGAGCACAATTTTAAAGAGGGTAGGGTGTTGGAGGTGGCAGGATTTCGAGTAGTTACCCTGCCATCTCCCCGTCTAAAAGGTGGTGTGGGAATTTTAATAAGGGAGACGAGCCTGTTTGTTTTGCAGAGAAGCGAGGGAGGAGGGGGAGGGAGGGTGTTGCGTGTGGATGGGTGGTGGATGGGTAAGCGTGTGTCTTTTGTGAGTGTGTATGCGCTGGCAGAAAATAACACAAAGGTAAAGAATGATTTTTTGTGTGAGGATCTTGTGTTTTTCTTAAGTGCACTGCCAGAGGTGGCAATAGTTGGTGGGGACTGGAATAGTGTAATCAGGGTGGCTGATGTGGACCCAAAAGGGGCTGGATATATGTCTGTGGCTCTTAGGGATTTATTAAGGGATGTTAGGTTACGTGATGCCTTCGGGGGGGCGGTGTGGGTGACTGAATATACGTTTGTTAGGAGTAGATATGCTGCAAGACTAGATAGAGTGTACCTTTCTCAGGGAGTGGATGTGAAATCTTTCAGTACTGTGGAGGCTACAATGTCAGATCATAGGGCAGTGGTGGTGGAGGTTGGGTGGGGGACGCTCGCGAACATATATAGAAGTTATTGGAAATTAAATATAAGTGTGTTAGGTGATGAGGAGGGGTTGGAGGGGTTTTCAGTCCTATGCAGGGAGCTTAGTGTGGAAGAACAGGGAGTGGATGACATTGTGACATGGTGGGATAGGATTAGAAAGTTTTATGTGAGAGAAGGAAAACGTATTAATAATTTAAAATATGGTCTGGCTAACTATTTAGAGGATAGGTTAAGAGGTTGCTATGGGCGGGGGGTGGGTGGTAATAATTTTCCTATGGATGAAATAGCTGAAATAAAGGGGAGGTTGAGGGTGTTGCAAAATGAAAGGTTTCAAGCTGTAAGGGTGCAGGCAGGGGTGGAAGAAGTGCTTTGGGGCGACAAGGCGTCAGCGTGTTTTTTGCGGCATCAAAAGCAAAGGCAGGCGGTGACAGCTATCCCACGTTTAGAGGTAACGGAGATGGTTGGGAATTATAGTGCAGGGCAGGAGATACGAACCACGAAGGGGATGTGTGCGTATGCGGAGGCTTGGTACGAGAAGAACTGGAACAGTGGGGGGGTGGGTGACGTGGCGTTGGACAAGGTGTGTACGAATGTGACGTGTAATTTAGGAAATAGTGATAGAAAGGCTTTAGGTGGGCCTATTACGGCAGAGGAAATAGAGAATGTGTTAAGGGGAATGAGGAAGGGGAAAGCGCCGGGTATTGACGGTCCCCCAGTAGAATTTTATTTACAACATTGGACGTTAATACGGGGATTTATAGTTAGGTTATTTAATCGTATGAAGGAGAAGGGTAAGTTGGGAAAGAAGCAGGTAACAGCAGTTGTTGTGTTGGTCCCGAAGGTCAAGGGGCAGCCCACCCTTCGGGAGTACCGAGCCATATCACTGATGTGTGCAGACTATAAGGTGTTAGCAAAAATTTTAGATAATAGGTTCAAATGTGTTGTGGGAATGGTCGTGTCAAAATCTCAGTTTGGGTTGCCGGGAAGGTCGATGATTGAAGGACATGGGATACTGAGAAGTTTTGTGGAAGCTAAGGGTGGGGGTGAAGCGGCGGCTTTGTTGGCTCTAGATTGGCAGGGAGCATATGATAGAGTGGAAAGGGGAGCTTTGCAGGTTATACTTAGGAGACAGGGTTTAGGGGAGGAAATAGTCGAGTGGGTAAATCCATTATACAAGGGGGCGAAAATGAGGATATAGATTAATGGGTGTATGGGGAGGGATATTGCAATGGGTAGAGGCCTTAGACAGGGATGCCCCATGTCCCAAATATTGTTTGCGTGTTTCCAGGACCCCTTTTATAGAATGGTTGACCGCAGCTTATGTACGCCATGTGGGGGAAGTGTGGGGGGTGGGTGAGCCTGGCCGGGTTTAATTGGATATGTTGACGACACCACTGTTCTCATTCGTGAAGGGATGTCAATGGGAGTGTTGGACGAGGTTGTGCAATTATTTGGAAGTGCCACGGGTATGCAGGTAAATAGTGTGAAGCCAAGGTGCATGGGGTTTGGTTCTTGGGTGGGAGGTGTGGGGGGAACATGTAATGTTGTTAAAGAATGGGCGATGTCTTTAAGATTTGTCGTATTATTTATAAGGATGACATGGTTGTGGTGTGGGAGGAAAACTCGGATAGGTTATTGGAAAGGATCGTGGGGCATCTAGGTGTTCTGAGACCCCAGCACCTAACTCTTATACAGCGAGTGATAGTCGTAAACATTTTACTGTATAGTAAGATTTGGCATGTTGCAGCTGTGTTCCCAATTACAGGGACAGCGATTGCAGGAATTCTAAGACGGGTGTACAAATTTTTGTGGGGTTCACGTTGTGATTGGTTATGTAGGGAAGTTGTAATGTTACCTGTAAGTCAGGGTGGGTTGGAGTTGATGGATTTGAGATGGAGGGCTAATGTGTGTTTATTAAATGGGAAGTGTTGTGTGAGGGTGTGAACGCGGAGCAGTTGGGAAGGATACACGACAGGCTGGGTGTGTGGTATCGAGGAATGGAGTTGAGGGAATGCGAAATTGTTTTGAGGGCTGTGATGTTGGTTAGGGAACTGAGAAAGGTTCGTATAAGGGTTTTGTGTAGGTTACTTGTAGGTAGGTGCGTTGTCCCAGTTGAGGGTTTGTTTCCCAGGTATGCGTGGAAGAGTATTTGGTTTAGATTTAGTAAAATGAAGTTAAACCCTCGGGCGCGTGAGGTGATGTTTCGTTTCCTGCATGGGATCCTTCCGTCTGGTGAGATACTACGAAACAGACAGGTTGTAGAGGGTGGGGGGTGTGGTATCTGTGGAGGGGATGAGATTGCGTTCCATGTAGTTTACTTTTGTGAAGGGCTAGAGGAGGTTAGGTGCTGGTTAAGTAGGTTGGTACAGAGGGTGTGGGGCCGTGGGGTGTCGGTTCTGCGGGCTTTAAGTCTAGATATGGGTGGGTCAGACGAGGGTGTCATAAGAGCTTTAGATTATATCATGGTAGATTATATATATATGTCGTGGGTGATGAGGGGGAGAGGGGATAGTGAGGAGAGAAGAAAGGTTCTTGGGGTAACGTTCTATCGTACGATGTGTCGTAACAGAGATTTGTATGGGAGGAGGTGGGATCAGGCTTTCTCAGAGGGGTATAGTATGCTAACGTTAGGGATTCTCGTAAATCTGTGATTGATAATGAGTGAGTGAAGGGGTTTTCATAGGTTGGGTCAGGGGGTCACAGCAGGCTCGCCTCCTTTGGGGGGGGTCGTGAGAGTGTTGTGAATGTGGGCTTGGAAAGGTTTCCTGGTTTTCATTGAGACTTTATGGCATCCAAGTGTGGATGTAGAGCTCTAGGTCTCGTTATGTTAGATATAACACTTTTCAGAAAGTAGGTTAATACAGTAGATTTTTTTATGTATAATTTTGATGTGTATCAGTCTTGTATGACATGATTCTAAAAAAAAAAAAAAAAAAAGAAAATCTAGTGCAGCAGGGTCGTCTCAAGCTGAATCAACAGCGTTGGCACTTGAGCTGGCAAAAATCAATCTTGAGCAGACTAGGGAGGAGAGGGCATTTGCCAAGAAAGAGTTTGATAGGGAGACAGAAAGAAGGCAGTTTTCGCAGCTTGTAAATGACTTTAGTTTACAGAAAGCAGTACAGCTTGTTCCCCGCTTCAATGAGGCCGAACCAGAACAACTTCTCGAAGCTTGCGAAAATCAGGCTCGAGCCTTGAGGTGGCCGGAACAGCACTAGGCATCGTTGGTTCAAACAACATTGTTTGGTAAGGCACAGGAATTTAAGTCAGTGTTAAATGACACTGATTTTTTCGATTATAAAGTGGTGAAGACCACAGTTTTGAGAGCATATACATGTATCCCAGCTAAGTATAGGAAAAACTTCAAGTTAGGCAGACGACAGCTTTGTCAATCCCTGGTTGATTTTGTGCGACAGCAGACTAAAGCTTTTACCAGCTGGTATAAAGCAAGTGGTGTTGGTACCTTCGATGATCTTGTGCAGCTTATTCTGGTTGACAACCTGCTGGAGTCTGTGGGACCAGAGGTTCGTGTCTTTCTGCAGGATCATGACTTAATCACTGCATTGGAGGCAGCCAGGTTGGCTGATACCCTTGAAACTAACCGCTCCTTGTCCAAGCGGTCCCATCTCTCTTTTCAACACCCTGGCATGAGCAGAGATCGTCAACCTTGGAGGATAAAGTGCCAGCCGGAGGGAGAACGTCTATGTCAGCCAACTAAGTCACCTGGTGAGCCACACTTCTCAACTTATGGTCCACCTGGTGAGAGACAAACCACTCAACATGGTGCAACTCGACAACAGTATCCAGAGAGACACCAGCCAGAGCGACACCAGTTTCAACGTCAGCAGGGAGTAAAGGGCAAACCTGTCGTCTGCTTCCTGTGTAACAAAGTAGGTCACATCCATTCCAACTGCCCCCCACAAACCCCAACCTATTGGAAAAATCTCTAATATTCCTAGTAACATGGCCCCTTATTACTGTCAGAGTCTTATTTCCCTTCAGGAAAACTCCAAAACAACTGAAGTCAAAACCTTTAGAGATACAGGAGCATATTGCTCACTTATAAGAGACGGAATATTACCCCATTTAAAGAACACCTTAAATTCCTCTGTTTTGTTGGAAGCATTTGGAGGAGCAATATATTCTGTTCCCTTGCATAGAATTTATGTACAGTGCAAATATTACACTGGATACTTGACTGCTGGTGTATCCAAGGGATTCCCCATGAAAGATGCCATGTTATTACTGGGTAATAACAATACCACTGCTAGTGTATGTACTGAACCCATAATTATTAATTCTTTTCTGGTGTTGGCCATAACTCGGTCAACATCCCAAGGGTTGTCTGGCGAGAAAGTTGACCTATCCTTGGACGAATCCGATCTCGGAATAGCCAATTTGTTTTACGAGGAAAACTGGCCAGGGACTCGTAGATCAAGTGAACAGACCCACATCAAGCCTTCCTATTCCAAGGTTACAGGATTGCTAGATATCCGTTTCAATGCCCGAGGGACTGTCCTTCCAGGAGGAACAATGAAAGGACCCTTCTTTTAATTTCACTTTTCAGGCAGCCATGGGTAAATCCTTTTCGGATCATCCGGTCAAGTATAAACTTAAAAACGACTATTTGATCTGCACTGAGACTGGTAAGGAGATAGAGGGCCGGCAACTGTCAGACAGGTTAGTAGTTCCAACAATGTTTAGACCTCTCATATAGAATATAGCTCGTAATACTTCATTAGGAGGCCACTTAGGAATTACTAAAACATTATATAGAATCACAAAAGAATTTTATTGGCCAAACTTAAAGCAGGATGTGTAGGATCATATCTTGTGTTGCCGAGAATGTCAGAAAGTAGGGAAACCTGGACATTCTATTAAACCTACACCTCTCCACCCTATACCTGCTGATGGAGAACCTTTTGCAGAATTAATCATAGACTGTGTAGGTCCACTACCTAGATCAAAGTCTGGAAATCAGTATTTATTTACCATTATGGAAAGAGTAACTAAATACCCTGAAGCAATTCCCATGTGCAGTATTAATACTAAGGCTATTCTCAAAGTTTTAACCAGATTTATTTCTTGTTTTGGCATTCCTAAAACTATTCAAAGTGATCAATGTACTAACTTCACTGCCAAAGCATTTAGGGAAGCATTAACTAGGCTAGGGATAATCCACAACTTATCCACTGCCTATCATCCTCAGTCCCAAGGCGCCTTGGAAAGATTCCATTAAATGTTAAAAACCATGATGAGAACTTTTTGCATGCATTTTCCTACTGACTGGGATGAATCACTACCTTTTTTTCTATTTTCAATAAGAGAAACTGTTCAGGAGTCTACTGGGTATAGTCCATTTGAGCTGATCTTTGGGATCTACAACCCGTCTTCAAGGTTACACGTGGCACGTCAGTTAGCCAAGGCTAACCTAAAGGCAGCTCAAAATAACATGAAACAGAGGTATGAGAGAAATGCACAATTCTGCTCCTTCCATCCAGGAGACAAGGTGTTGGTGCAGGAGCCTATACTTGGCCACACCTTGAAAGCTAGATTTACGGGACCTATGCAAATTGTAAGTAAATTATCAGATGTAAATTATGTGGTAGCTCCCCTTGACAAGACCTCAAAAGCTAAAACTTATCACATTAATCAATTAAAATCTTTCCATACACCAGATAAAGTCCTACTAATGACTCTGTCCTCTACCTCAGAGGGCGACTCTGACTCTTTGCGCTTTATTTCTGAAATTAATGTGAAGCTTCCAAACTCTGTCCTCCTCAAGGACCCTAGCTCTTTAATGGTGGGACTATCTGAAACTCAAGCAACAAGTTTAACTGCTCTTCTAAAGTCATACCCTAATATTTTTTCGGATGTGCCAAAAAAAATGTAAGTTAGATTATCATGAGGTAGATGTGGGAAACTCTAAACCTATTAAACTCTCCCCCTACAGAGATAATCCTGAAAAGCAGAAGCTACTTCAGCAGAAGGTAGAATTTCTGTTAGAGCATGGGTTATTGGAGGATTCTAGTTCATAGGCTTCACCTTGCATTCTTGTTAAAAAAGCTGATGAAGGTTTTCGTATGTGAGGTGAACGAGGTCACAATCACAGATGCTTACCCTCTTCCTCGTCTGGATGACGTAATCGACTTCGTGGGTAAGGCTACTTTTGTGTCCAAGTTAGATCTCCTTAAAGGTTACTATCAGGTACCTTTGACAGATAAGGCTAAGGAAATCTCTGCCTTTGTAATTCCAGGAGGTCATTATCAATATACAGTTACCCCTTTCGGAATGAAAAACTCCCCCTCTTCATTCCAGAAACTTATCCATCAGGCTATTAAAGGACTTGAAGGCATGGCATCGTACCTGGATGATATTGTGGTGTCTGATACTTGGGATCAACACCTATTTAGACTTAAGGCTCTTTTTGAGGCCTTTCAGAGTTCCCATTTAACTGTTAATTTATCTAAGTCTTCCTTTGGCCAGGCCACTGTTACTTTTCTAGGCCATGAAGTAGGTAGTGATAATGTTGCTCCTAAATTTCCTAAAGTTCTTGCCATTAAAGATTATCCAGTTCCATATGATAAGAAATTTCTTCAATGTTTCCTAGGCATGATAGGATTTTAGAGAAGATTCTGTAAAAATTTCTAAGATATTGTAGCCCCTCTTACTTCTGTTACCAGTCATAAAGCTCCCTTTAATTGGACTTCAGAGTGTCAAGGTGCTTTTGATAAAGCAAAAAGATTATTGTGCACTGTACCCATTCCTTTGTCTCCAGACTTCTCCAAACCTTTCTCATTACAGGTTGATGCTTGTGAGTCTTGGGTTGGGGCAGAACTGTTGCAAAAGGGGAACGAGGAGTTGCAGCCTGTAGCCTTATTCTCTTTCAAGTTCCAGCCACATCAGAGGGCTTACTCTACCATTGAAAAAGAAATCCTCACGCTGGTACTGGCTTTGCAGCACTCTGATGTTTACTTGGGCCAGACTACGCAGGTGGTCACTGTCTACAGTGATCACAATCCTCTAGTATATCTCCAAGCCATGAAGAACCACAATACAAGGCTGATGAGGTGGAGTCTACGACTGCAACACTACACTTTCAGATATTATATATTGCCGGCAAAGAAAATACATTGGCAGACTCCTTATTTAGAGTCTAACAATGTTATTATATATTATTATAATTATATATTAGGTTAGGATGTGTAAGGTTACCTGTGGTAACCTTTTCCAAGCTCTTTTTTATCCCCTGGTGTGGGGTTTTTTTTAGTGAGGTGACGCGGGCTACTGTTTGCCCGTGTCTTGGACCTATGTTAGCCCGACTGTCTGTTGCCTTGCTCCGAGTTTAGGGTTTGGCTTTTTGTCACGAGAAAAGCTGAGCTCTATCTAAAAGTTGGAGGGTTGAGAGGAAAGGCAGTTCCATTATTTGGTGCCATGGCAGCACGGTTACCACTGGGAGGTGGGAGCCTAATCCTGAGCCCTCTTGGGGTGGGAGTGTGGCATGCAAAGAGTATGTAACCTTTATTCGGCACATGTACACACCATCATTTACAGGCTATCTCCCCAACCAGCGAACCAGGGACTAAGGGTTGACGATGGGGCCCCGTCGTTCAACCAGTACCCAGGTTCCAGCCAATGAGAAGATGGTTTTGGCAGTCACAGAGGTGATGTGGGTACCACTCACCTGTATGCCCTTGTCATTCCCATTCTAGAGCTGGTTGAAGCATGGACTGCTCTCTAGTGGCTTCTATTCTTCCTTGCTTACCGTGGAGTGCACTAATACCTAATGTTGTACTTAGTGTATATGGTGTACATACTTCTGTTCTAAATTGGTGAAGGATAATGTAAGTCAAAAAATTTTTTTCTGTGTTTATTTTGCTCCCTTTACACACAGGATAAAAGGCCTTTGGGACTCCTAGGTTGTAATAGGTATCTGCAGGCACGGAATATCTGGTAAAACAGTTGGGACATGCACCTTTGACCATTCCAAAAAATGCCGCACCCACAGGACAACAGGAGGGTGCAACTTCCCTTCTTGCAACTTATTTCACCCAGAAATGTGTCACTCATCAATCTATGAAAGAAAATGCTACAATGGATACTCCCAGGCACATCATCTAAAGGGGACTAGAACACACAGGCCAGCCAGACAATGGAAAACAAGAGAGAGTAGCCACAACCTCTCTAGGGACAGAGGTTTTTTTTAGGTCGGAAGGGAAAAAAACACTGGCAAGAAATGACAATAATCCTACACCACCTGAAAACACTTCTGGAGCAGAGGCACAGACATTAGCCACTACCCCAGAACAACAGATATTAGAGCCAGCAAATAAAACCTCCCTAAATTCAACCAATGCAAAACATTTTTCTTTGCAAACATACATGGTCTAAAGTCGTTAAGAAGCAACAAAATTCCTTACAACAAGGGACTGCTCATGGAGTCAAATGCAATGTTTGTAGCATTCACAGAGATTCACATAAAAGATCATCATAACAACGAAATATGGAACCCAGGTTATAACCTATTCTGATGCAACAAACTAAACAGGCAACAGGGGGGGAGGGGGCCTTGGCCTGTGCGGAAAATAATGTATTTTCCAGAAAAAATAAAGTGCATTTTCAAAGTAAATTAGTGTAATACATTGCATTTAAAAAAAGTTGTTATAAAAATGGAAAATTCTGCGCCTGCGCAGAGGATACTCGCCATTGTGTTTGAACTGGGCAAGGAAATGTTAGTGAATAATCGGAAGAATTTTCATTGCCCAAGAGGTTATATTGGGCTTACACCTCTCAAATAGGAGCCGAAATTGTTTGATGTGCATTTCTGTGCTGCCCGATGTACAGGGCAGCTCCAGGAACCTCAGATAAGTCTGTTTATGTTAAATTTTGGCCAGTAAATTTATCATAAATGTAGGCAAAAAGAAGGGTCCTGTACATGTCACACAGTAATCTCCAGTCAAATTGGTGAGTGGTATTAAGATATATTCTCCTTCAGTTATATAGCTGTGCATATGTAATCATTTATTAATTTTAATATACAGTCCACAATTTTTTATATTTACCAGAATTCCTGGTGATGCATATTTCATTTGTAATTAATAGGTCTAGAGCAACTTGTGGATATGACTGTTGTAGGTATCGAAGGAGGACGTTTTTTGCGACCTAGGTGTTCCAAATTCCTACTTGTCTATGTAACTTTGATAAATAATAATTACCTTTGTTACCATTTACTGGTATGTACCTTATGTTATGTCCAGATAAATGTAATTTTCCACATTTAATTGCCTCTTGGTCCTTCTTGAACTGGAGGTAATTAGTGAAGTCATTAATTAGTTAATTACTTAATAATTATATGTGAAATGACAGAAGGAGCTGGATGTTAAGTTCACAAATTTACTTAATGTGTAGTGGATTACAATTATTACAATATTAATTTTGATAAGACAATTCTGGCCAAGATTTATAACACTGTATGTGTAATTGCTAAGTGAAGCTAAAATTTATATTATAATTTTCTTACACGTAATTGCAAAGCTCAAGTGTAGCAAGGATTCAAAGGTAAGTTGTAATATTTATCTTCATGAAGTGGATAATTTAGTACATAATCAGTGTTATTAATTAAGTTGAATTTAATACATTACATCATATCTGAAAATGAGGAAATTAATATAGAAGACAAACATATGGAATATAGAGGAAAAAAAGGATCACTACAGGCTAGAAAAGGTCATGTAACCAAGGCATATAATAAATGTTTGGATTTAATGAATCAAGAAACTGTGAATACTGATGATTTAAAATTGTATTTAGATGCTTTAGGGAATAGATATGATTCATAAAAAATATATTACAACAAATATGAAGGAGATTTGTTAGTAAACTGTGTAGATGAGACTGAAGTAAATCTCATGATTAATCAGTATTATGAATTAGAAGAAAAGATTCTTTCTTGTAAAAGTCAGGCTTTGAATAAATTAAAATGTGTAAACCAGGCAGTTAATCAGTCTGCTCCAAAAAATAAGATGTCTTTGTCAAAACTCCCAGAATTATGTGGCCGATTCCCACCAAGGCAGGGTGGCCCAAAAAAGAAAAACTTTCACCATCATTTACTCCATCACTGTCTTGCCAGAAGGGTGCTTTAAACTACAGTTTTTAAACTGCAACATTAACACCCCTCCTTCAGAGTGCAGGCACTGTACTTCCCATCTCCAGGTCTCAAGTCCGGCCTGCCGGTTTCCCTGAACCCCTTCATAAATGTTACTTTGCTCACACTCCAACAGCACGTCAAGTATTAAAAACCATTTGTCTCCATTCACTCCTATCAAACACGCTCACGCATGCCTGCTGGAAGTCCAAGCCCCTCGCACACAAAACCTCCTTTACCCCCTCCCTCCAACCATTCCTAGGACAACCCCTACCCCGCCTACCTTCCACTACAGACTGATACACTCTTGAAGTCATTCTGTTTCGCTCTATTCTCTCTACATGTCCGAACCACCTCAACAACCCTTCCTCAGCCCTCTGGACAACAGTTTTGGTAATCCCGCACCTCCTCCTAACTTCCAAACTACGAATTCTCTGCATTATATTCACACCACACATTGCCCTCAGACATGACGTCTCCACTGCCTCCAACCTTCTCCTCGCTGCAACATTCATCACCCATGCTTCACACCCCTATAAGAGCGTTGGTAAAACTATACTCTCATACATTCCCCTCTTTGCCTCCAAGGACAAAGTTCTTTGTCTCCACAGACTCCTAAGTGCACCACTCACTCTTCTCCCCTCATCAATTCTATGATTCACCTCATCTTTCATAGACCCATCCGCTGACACGTCCACTCCCAAATATCTGAATACATTCACATCCTCCATTCTCTCTCCCTCCAATCTGATATTCAATCTTTCATCACCTAATCTTTTTGTTATCCTCATAACCTTACTCTTTCCTGTATTCACCTTTAATTTTCTTCTTTTGCACACCCTACCAAATTCATCCACCAATCTCTGCAACTTCTCTTCAGAATCTCCCAAGAGCACAGTGTCATCAGCAAAGAGCAGCTGTGACAACTCCCACTTTGTGTGTGATTCTTTATCTGTTAACTCTACGCCTCTTGCCAAGACCCTCGCATTTACTTCTCTTACAACCCCATCTATAAATATATTAAACAACCATGGTGACATCGCACATCCTTGTCTAGGGCCTACTTTTACTGGGAAATAATTTCCCTCTTTCCTACATACTCTAACTTGAGCCTCACTATCCTCGTAAAAACTCTTCACTGCTTTCAGTAACCTACCTCCTACACCATACACTTGCAACATCTGCCACATTGCCCCCCTATCCACCCTGTCATACGCCTTTTCCAAATCCATAAATGCCACAAAGACCTCTTTAGCCTTATGTAAATACTGTTCACTTATATGTTTCACTGTAAACACCTGGTCCACACACCCCCTACCTTTCCTAAAGCCTCCTTGTTCATCTGCTATCCTATTCTCCGTCTTACTCTTAATTCTTTCAAAAATAACTCTACCATACACTTTACCAGGTATACTCAGCAGACTTATCCCCCTATAATTTTTGCACTCTCTTTTATCCCCTTTGCCTTTATACAAAGGAACTATGCATGCTCTCTGCCAATCCCTAGGTACCTTACGCTCTTCCATACATTTATTAAATAATCGCACCAACCACTCCAAAACTATATCCCCACCTGCTTTTAACATTTTTATCTTTATCCCATCAATCCCGGCTGCCTTACCCCCTTTCATTTTACCTACTGCTTCACGAACTTCCCCCACACTCACAACTGGCTCTTCCTCACTCCTACAAGATGTTATTCCTCCTTGTCCTATACACGAAATCACAGCTTCCCTATCTTCATCAACATTTAACAATTCCTCAAAATATTCCCTCCATCTTCCCAATACCTCTAACTCTCCATTTAATAACTCGCCTCTCCTATTTTTAACTGACAAATCCATTTGTTCTCTAGGCTTTCTTAACTTGTTAATCTCACTCCAAAATTTTTTCCTATTTTCAACAAAATTTGCTGATAACGTCTCACCCACTCTCTCATTTGCTCTCTTTTTACATTGCTTCACTACTCTCTTAACCACTCTCTTTTTCTCCAAATACTCTTCCCTCCTTGCATCACTTCTACTTTGTAAAAACTTCTCATATGCTAACTTTTTCTCCCTTACTACTCTCTTTACATCATCATTCCACCAATCGCTCCTCTTCCCTCCCACACCCACTTTCCTGTAACCACAAACTTCTGCTGAACACTCTTACACTACATTTTTAAACCTACCCCATACCTCTTCGACCCCATTGCCTATGCTCTCATTAGCCCATCTACCCTCCAATAGCTGTTTATATCTTACCCTAACTGCCTCCTCTTTTAGTTTATAAACCTTCACCTCTCTCTTCCCTGATGCTTCTATTATCCTTGTATCACATCTACCTCTTACTCTCATTGTAGCTACAACTAGAAAGTGATCTGATATATCTGTGGCCCCTCTATAAACATGTACATCCTGAAGTCTACTCAACAGTCTTTTATCTACCAATACATAATCCAACAAACTACTGTCATTTCTCCCTACATCATATCTTGTATACTTATTTATCCCCTTTTTCTTAAAATATGTATTACCTATAACTAAACCCCTTTCTATACAAAGTTCAATCAAAGGGCTCTCATTATCATTTACACCTGGCACCCCAAACTTACCTACCACACCCTCTCTAAAAGTTTCTCCTACTTTAGGATTCATGTCCCCTACCACAATCACTCTCTCACTTGGTTCAAAGGCTCCTATACATTCACTTAACATCTCCCAAAATATCTCTCTCTCCTCTGCATTCCTCTCTTCTCCAGGTGCATACACGCTTATTATAACCCAGTTCTCGCATCCAACCTTTACTTTAATCCACATAATTCTTGAATTTACTCATTCATATTCTCTTTTCTCCTTCCATAACTGATCATTTAACATTACTGCTACCCCTTCCTTTGCTCTAACTCTCTCAGATACTCCAGATTTAATCCCATTTATTTCCCCCCACTGAAACTCTCCTACCCCCTTCAACTTTGTTTCGCTTAGGGCCAGGACATCCAACTTCTTTTCATTCATAACATCATCAATCATCCGCACTACATCCACGCACATTTGAGCATCCCAGTTTTATAAAGTTTTTCTTCTTCTCTTTTTTAGTAAATGTCTACAGGAGAAGGGGTTACTAGCCCATTGCTCCCGGCATTTTAGTCGCCTCATACGACACGCATGGCTTACGGAGGAAAGATTCTTTTCCACTTCCCCATGGACAATAGAAGAAATAAAGAAGAACAAGAGCTATTTAGAAAAAGGAGAAAACCTAGATGTATGTATATATATATATATGCATGTGCGTGTCTGTGAAGTGTGACCAGTGTGTAAGTAGGAGTAGCAAGATATCCCTGTTACCTAGCGTGTTTATGAGACAGAAAAAGAAACCAGCAATCCTACCATCATGCAAAACAGTTACAGGTTTCTGTTTCACAGTCATCTGGCAGGACGGTAGTACTTCCCTGGGTGGTTGCTGTCTACCAACCTACTACCTACTATCCAATCCTGGAGAAAATTGGGAGGAATTTTGGTAAATTTTTAAAGCAGCAGTGCATGACAAGAGTGACCTAGCCTGTGTAACTAAATTATTTTACCTCAAAGGACAGATAAGAGGAGATGCTCACATACTCATACAAGCCTTTCCCAATGTAGATGACTCTTACAAGGAAGCAGTTGACTTGTTGAAAGTCACTTATGGTAATATAGAACAAAGTAGGTTGGATCTAGTGAATATCATTGATAATTTAAAATCTCCAGATCACACTTACAAAGGTTTACAACAGTTTAGAGTTAAACTGGAGAGCACTCTCAAAACTTTAAGTAATAAATATAATCTTAAGGAATCAGACAGGTTATTGAGTGCCATGGTACAGAATAAATTAAATTGTAAAACACTTCAATGGCTCTCGAACAAATATCACAGTGTGGTCTGGAGGAAATAAGACTAGGTCTACAAGAATTAATTGTTCAGTTGCATACCAGCCAACTAACTCATTTTAAAGATACAACACATAATACCTCTGAGGTATCTGTCAAGTTTCACAAGGGGAAAAATTATCCCAATGTTAATAATCAAAATTCATTTCCTAAAAATGAGTTGCATAGGTGCATATCAAGTAGCAGGAATCAGAAATAATGATTCTCCACAAGGTAAGAAGAATAAGTACCCTCCTAAGAGTAGCCTAGTTATTAGGAAACCAGTCAAAGAAAAGAGAGATTGTCTCTTCTGCAAGGGTACTCATTTTTCTAAGAATTGCAATGCATACAATTCATGGAATGATGAAGTTGAAAGATTGGAGGAACTTGACAGATGTATCAGATGTCTAGGTAATCACAATGTAAAGGATTGTCATGCCAAATTAAACAACTGTTATCAATATCACAAAGGCAGACGCCATATAGTCATGTGTAAGGGTCTATCTGATAATGTTGATAATAATGATAATGTTGACAATCTTGACAAAACAGTGGCTAATGTAAAAATTGCTGCTAATGTTAATAATGATGGTTTTGCTGAAGTAGCCTTACCTGTGCTACAGGTAAAAGTTGATGATAAAAAGCATAAATAAAAAAATGTAACTGCATTGTTAGACCAGGGATCCCAACGTACTTTCATTAAACGTAAATGTCTTGATGGGATGAAAGTACAAATGGGGGATCCTACCACTCTAAAATTATCTGGTTTACTCTCAGATAAAAGAGCTCAATTGCATGACACTGTTTATGTAAATGTCAGATTGGGCAATGAGGAAAAACGTGTTAATGCAGTAATTGTCGATAGACTTCCAGAGAAAATATCTACAGTAGGGGTTAGTAAAGCTACAGAAAGACTTTCACATAATGTAAATTTAGCACCTCCTGGTGTAAATGATGATTCTGTAGGCCCAATAAATATTTTGTTAGGTAGTGACTGTTATGCCTCGTTAGTAAAGGGTATGGTAAAGAAATGTGGTGTCACCCTTTTGAAAACTGCAGGAGGCCATGTAATGTATGGTAGGATTCCTCGTAATAATAATTCATGACTAGAGGAAACTATAAATACCATAACTGTGTGTCTTACTCATGAAATCGTGCCCCAGTATAATTCTTCCATAGAGGATGGTGTGGAGGCAGTGCATAAATTGTGGGAATAAGACATCATTGGAATAAATGTAAATGAAGAAAGTCCAGACGATTCTTTTACTCAGGAACAACACCTGAGAGATGTAAAATTTGAATCTGGACAATACTGGGTACGACTTCCGTGGAGACTGAACCATACAGAATTGCTCACTGATTACAGAATGGCATATAGACAGTTAAAGCCTCAGCTCTACGAACTGAGTAAGACACCAGAATTGTTAACTGCCTATAATGATATAATTGTTGAACAATTAATTAATAAATTTATAGAAGAGGTACCTCCTGAGCAAGCCAAAATTTATGGTCACTATTTGCCACATCACGGAGTGAAGAAGAATTCTAAGACCACTCCTCTGAGGATTGTGTACCTAGTTTAAATGTACCTAGTTTAAATGACTTTGATGACAGGTCCGTCGTTGACGGAAAAATTAGGAGATATCTTATTAAATTTCAGTGTGAAGAATTATGCCTCTACGGCTGACATAAGTAAAGTTTTCCTAAGAGTGGGTTTACAAGAGGCTGACCGGGATTGTACCCGCTTCTTATGGCCTGAGAATCCTAGTTATCCAATTAGCCCTCTGAAAACCTTTCGCTTTAAGAGCGTATTATTTGGTGCTACATCCAGTCTGTTCCTACTTCAAGCGACGATAAATGCACACCTTAAACATATGGGAAGTCCATTGAGTAAAGTAATGAGCAAACAATTTTATGTGGACAATTTCCTGGGTGTGACGTCAACTGAAGAGGAACTGTTAATGACTTATGGAGAGGCTAATAAAATAATGCAAAGTTCAAATATGCCTCTGAGGGAATGGAATAGTAATTTATCCAAATTAAAGGACAAAATAAGTTAAGATTACCCTGGAGATGAAGTGCCAAAATATAGTAATGTATTGGGATTAACTTAGGATACTGAGAGAGATTTGTTAATGTTAAAACCTAATAATTACACTATGCCCAATAAATTAACTAAGAGAGTCTTGCTTGCTGAAGTTTCCAAATGTTTTGATCCACTAGGTTTAGTGTCACCACTTAATATAAGAGGAAAATTATTAATACAGGAAGCATGGAAACTTAAATGTGCTTGGGATGAAATTCTACCTGAGGAGTTCATTAACAGGTGGGATGAATTAATTGGTGATTATGAAAAAAATCCAATGTTGGAGTTCCCACACCAGGTGGCCAATCCAAATGGAAAAAATGTACTCCACATTTTTTGTGATGCTTCAGAATTGGCATATGGAGCAGTTGCTTATCTTCAATGTAATAGTGTTATTTCTCTTGTTATGTCTAAGGCTAATGTGTCTCCAATTAAATCACGTACCTTACCTTAGTTGGAATTAACAGTCATTTATGTAGGTGTTTAATTAGCTAATTATATAAGAAATAAGTTGCAGGAGATAAATATTAGCGACACTGTAATTTGGTTTAATAATGAGGTATCCTTACAATGGATTCATAATGGAAACAGTAAAATTGTGTACATACAAAACAGTCGTTGAAATTAATCAGATGCAAGAGAAGTATAATAGTTTGGGTCAGCATATGTTAACATTTAATCATATACCTGGTGAGGAGAATCCAGCTGATTTCTTGTCTCGAGGTTTACCTTATGCTAAATTTGTAAATGCTGTATCATGGTTTAAAGGACCGAGCTTGTTGGTAAATAAAGCTAATTGGACTGTACAAAAGGCGTATATTGCTCCTGTTGAAATTGCTGTGACCACCGCTCCAATAGTTTGTCCTCCCTAAGCCATTGATATAAATAGGTATTCATCATTACCCAAACTAATCAATGTAACTAAGATGGTGTTTAAATTTCTAAACAAGATGAATATCTCATATAAATTTTCACATCCTCTTGAATACTGGATAAAGAGGGTACAAGAAGAAATCTATGGAAATGAGATTAAATTGATGATGGAAAGAAAAATTGAGAAAGGTTCCATAATAGAGAAATTGGGGCTGTATTTAGAGAACAATGTAATTAGGGGCAGAGGTAGGTTACAAAATGCTGAATTAGGTGATTATGCTAAACACCCTATCTTACTGCCCAAAACTCATCATCTAACAAATTTAATTGTTCTAAATGCCCATAAAAATGTAATGCATAGTGGTGTACAAGATACCTTAAATTGCATTAGGGAAACTTTCTGGATTCCACAAGGACGGCAAAGTGTAAAAAGGGTGATTAAATCTTGTGTAATATGTTGCCGTATGGATGCCAGATCCTATGTGTACCCAGGTCCTCCACCATTGCCTAAGGAGCATGTACAATTAGTGAAACCATTTGATATAACAGGTGTGGACTATAGTGGTTCAATAATTTTAACAGGTACTTCAGATGGTGTTCCACTGAAAGTGTATGTTTGTTCACCTGTACTGCTACTAGATCATTTAGAAGTGGCACAGGACTTGTCTGCAGAACGGTTTATATAACTGTTTCGAAAATTTGCAGCTAGGAGATCCTGTCCGAGATTGATGATTTCGGATAATGCCACAAATTTTGTAGCAGGTGCTCAACATTTTATAGAGTTAAATAATAGTGACGATGTTCAATCTCTGTTAACCCAACGAGGGTGTACCTGGAAATTTATTACTCCTAGAGTCCCTTGGCAGGGGGGGCTGTACTAAAAAAGACTTATAGGCACAGTGAAGTGGTGTCTCCGTAAAGTACTACATCGGAAGAAAATTAATTTGGAAGAATTCCATGCAGTGTTAGTGGAGGCGGAAAATCGGATAAATAATAGGCCTCTCTCGTACATGAGTGACACACCTGATGCAGATGTATTAACACCTTCTCACCTAATATGTGGAAGGAAATTGGAAGCTGCCCCTGTCTATAGTGATAATCCAGAAGAAAGTGATGAAGATTACAATGATGCAGCAGTGTTGTGTGATAAATTTAAAATGTTAAGCAAAGTAATTGATCATTGGTCTAGTGCGTGGCGTAAGGAATATCTTCTTACACTACGTGAACACTCTTATGGTGCGACAGAGGCAGTAAATCAACAGAACATTCAACCAGGTGACATTGTGTTGAACAACATTGAACATTGTGGCCTCTGGGCAAAGTATTGACATTGTACCCAGATGCACAAGGTGTTGTCTGGAATGTCAAAGTGTTGTGTCGTGGCCAGGAAAGCTTATGCACAATTAATAAATTGATTCCCTTGGAATTAAATGGTATTCAATCAAATGTAAATAAAAATCTGAGGGAAATTGACATGAGTGATATTGAAGATAACACTGACCGAGTGATGCTGGAAGATGAAATCGTGGTAAGACCTACTAGGAGAACAGCCACTCAAGCCAGAACTGGCTGGAATCATCTCCTAAAGGAAGGAGTAATTTGAGTCATTTAGCAACGAACTCTGGCCGGCCGCAGTGTGGAAAGTAATGTATTTTCCAGAAAAAATACAGTGATTTTTTTATGTAAATTAGTGTAATTCATTGTATTTAATAAAATTTATGTTATAGAAAATGGGAAATTCTGCGTCTGCGCAGAGGATACTCACCATTGTGTTTGAGCTGGGCAAGGAAACGTTAGTTAATAATCGGAAGAATTTTCGTTGCTCTAGAAGTTATATTGGGCTTACACCTCTCAAATAGGAGCCAAAATTGTTGAATGTGCATTTCTGCATAAGTTGAGCATTAAACCGATGTACAGGGCAGCTCCAGGAACCTCAGATAAGTCTGTTAAATTCTGGTCAGTAAATTTATCATAAATGTAGGCAAAAAAGAGGGGTCCTGTACATGACACACAGTAATCTCCACTCAAATTGGTGAGTGGTATTAAGATATATTCTCCTTCTGTTATATAACTGTGCATATGTAATCATTTATTCATTTAATATTCAGTCCACAAATTTTTATACTTACCAGAATTCCTGGTGATGTATATTTCATTTGTGATTAATAGGTCTAGAACAACTTGTGGATGACAGTTGTAGGTATCGAAGGGGGACATTTTTTTGCGACCTAGGTGTCCCAAATTCCTACTTGTCTATGTAATTTTGATTAATAATTATCTTTGTTACCATTTACTGGAATGTACCTTATGTTATGTCCAGATAAATGTAATTTTCCACAGCCTGTATGTCACAGAGTTCCTCATTTGCACAGAACTGCTAAACACCTAAAATGATGTTTACCTGGAGTTTACCTGGAGAGAATTCCGGGGGTCAACGCCCCCGCGGCCCTGTCTGTGACCAGGCCTCCTGTAGTTGAAGTTTTGGCAGTAATGATCGAAAACCAAAACCTTGTCATTGTGGTTGTATACAAGTCTCCAGATGCAACTTCCCAGCAATTCCAGGAGCAGCTTGAGAAAATTGACCACTGTCTGGAAAATCTCCCAACTCCTGCCCCAAACATCTTACTACCAGGAAATTTTAACCTGAGACATCTAAAATGGAGGGGTATAGCAAACGATGTTTAAGCAGAGATCTCTCCCGGAGGAAGCTCAGATGAAAATTCACACACACACGAACTGTTAAATCTCTGCAACAAATTCAGCTTAAACCAGCAAATAGTAGAGCCTACAAGACTAGAAAATACGCTGGACCTCATCTTCACTAACAATGACGATCTGATATGTAATATAACTGTATCAAAGACAATTCACTCAGATCACAACATAATAGAGGTACAGACATGTATGCACAAGGCTCTGGACCAGCAAAATGTGAGCAGTCATGAAGGTCTCTTCACGAAAATCAATTTCAATAACTAAAACATACAATGGGATCAAGTAAACTATGACCTAAAGGAAACAAGCTGGGAAGATATCCTAAACAACACGGATCCAAACATTTGCCTTGAAAAATGAATTCTGTGGTTCTTGAGATCTGCTCAAGACATTCCATTAAGAAAAAGAAAGAGAAGATGTAAACTAGAAAGAGAGACACGTTCCCTGTACAGATGAAGGCAGTCACAGAGCTGCTGAATGGAGTTACTATATCTGAAATACAAAGGGAGGCACTAGTCAATGAAATTGCAAATATCGAACTTAAGCTGAAGGAATCTTATAGGAGACAAGAATCACAGGAAGAACTAAAAGCCATAAAGCAAACTGAAGGAAAAAAAATGCTTCTTCTTCTCATATGCCAAATCTAAGGGAAAAACATAATCTAGTACTGGGCTCCTGCTTAGGCAGGATAGCACATACACAGATGATAGCCAAGAAATGAGTGAGATACTAAAGTCCTAATATGACTCAGTGTTCAGCGATCCACTGTCCACTCTAATGGTCAACAATCCAAATGAATTCTTTATGAACAAAACCCAAAATTTGGTCATCTCAAATCACTCGGAAATTATTCTAACTCCACAAGATTTTGAAGAGGCAATTAATGACATGCCCATTCACTCTGCCCCAGGCCCAGACTCGTGGAACTCCGTGTTCATCAAGATTTTTTTTTATATTTTATTTAAAACAGTACATAACAACAAATAAATAAAATACAGGACCTATCCGGCAACAGATGTAATAACCTTCAAATGGCTAATAATGACCACATACAATTATAAAATATATATCATCATATAACAAAAAGTATCTAATGAAAACACAAACAATAACCAACTTAAGGAGAGTATTGATACACATATTCTGTACAAACTTAATCAAAAGTGAAACCTGATATTCATTACCATGACTTGAACATCATAAGGTACCAAATCAATGGAACATAGTATGTTTAAAACCGTAACACCGTGCAAACTTAATTCCCCCCTTCCCCAGCCAGACCTCCCCACCCTATCAGAGAAGTACAACCTAAAAGTAAGACCGCAAGAGTGCACAATAAATTACGTTAACCCTAACACATATACAATACTAGCCAAAAGTATGAAAACTTACATCACTAAAGAACATAAAATCTAAAATGCTACATCTGTTCCAAAAACATAATACAAAGGTAAAGGCAATAACTGCCTCATGGCTTACAAAACCACCATGTAAAAACCAAAATATCATGAAGTATGATACAGCAATTACAATACTACCAGGATCACCTCACCAAAAAGAAATTAAAATAAACTAACACAGATATCTAGCTATTCCTTTAGAAAAAGAACAAACTATAAATACAATTAATCAGTAAGTACATTATATATACATATCAAGTAACAATTTGACAACGGGATCCGCCAAAAACAAAAACACAAAAACAAAATGGTTATGAAGGATTTCCCTATCACATGTAAGCCTAGCCAAATTGGGAACATTATATTTTATTATCTCCCTGTCTTTAAGCCTCAAATAAAAACGCTTGTGAATACATTAAATAGGACATGTTTCACAAACATAAATAAACAGCAATCACCTTAGTGAGTGCCTAACCTCACAGGAAGACCATGGCACACCCTACCTAAACAGCCAATTACAGTAGTAAAACATATACAGTCCCACACAGGTGCAAAACTCCTAAGACTGCATTCAGCACACATAGTAGTACATATGCAGAGCAGTACTACATCAAGCATTAAAAAAACCATCCTGGCCCAAAACACTTCAGAAAGCCTCCCCCCTGCCATCCCCTGACCCTACACAAACTCACTCTCCCTTTCATACTCAAGCCCGTACCTGAAGTCTAAAGTCAAAACCCCAGTCTCTTAACCATATGTCTCCAGTTCACCGCCCACTATGCCCCAGCTCATGCTTAATGACTGCACACCCACATACTCCACTACCACACACTCTTATTCCACATTCCACTCCTCATGGATCTCAAAACAAAACAAAAGTGACAGTTTAGGGAAAACAACCCATCCCAGCTCTGCCCTACACCCAACCCTAACATTACACCTACCGTCAGATTACAATAACCCAAAGGAAAACTATTTACCCATACCCTCCCATATAGCAGACTATTCCTGCAGACTGTACGATACACACTTGCTTCAAGCGCCCACACCCTACAAACACCCCCACTTCCCCCATACCCCATGACACATACCAAAAATCTGCCACCATGTACATCACTGCCCTCCGAATGTCCTTGGAAACCCCTCCCACATCAAAATGCAAAGTCCTCAAAGTCGAAATGTTACTCACCCCCCGCCACTATACCTAGGACCCTCGCTAACCATGTCCTTACAACCCCCAAGTCTTCACAAAAATATACAGCATGAAAAGCCGTCTCCTCCTCCCCACAATGCAGACAATTCCCTGCACCTATATAACCCATTCTATATAGCACAGACCTTGAAGCTAGAATTCCCAGAAAGAACCTATATACCAATTCACGATTCTTCGGCTTTAATCTAATCTTTCGAAAGTCTTCCCAAATGACCCTCCAATCATACATCGGGTATGTACCTAATCTCTGTATCACCTCACCCTGCCTACCTGTCCTCCCAAGCCTACTTACCCTTACTTTTCTTGCATCCAGTATTGTCAACAAATTACGCACCATATCTTCAAACACCAATAACGCATTCCCCTTCCACCATTTCCTCACATCCTCCATGACCACTCCCACCCTTATACTCCTCACCCCTGCCGCCCTCAGGTACCGCTGCTTCACATACACTGCCTTCACGCATGTGTCCAAAGGTATAAGACCCAGCCCACCCTGCCACACGCCCGTCATCGCCACCTCCTTCCGTAACCATTGCCTCCCATAACCCCACACATACCTCAAAACCTGAATATACCTGAATATCACACGACTTCAGGGGATATACTTCTGCCACTCCCCACACTTTACTATACACAAGAGTGTTTACCACCACCACCCTCTGCTGCAATGTTACATCCCTGGCTCTCCACCCTCGCATCCTAATCATCGCTCCCCTCACAACGTCCCTTGAATTTATCCTCTGTGCCTCACCAGCATCTGCCATGTACAAAACCTCGCAGATCTTAATTATATCCACAACGTTCTACCCATACACTTCCTCCAAACCACCCCCCCCCCACCCACGTACCTACTTCCAATAACTTAGACTGCTCCATTAACCCTCATCCCGGCCGCCCCACCCCAAATCTCTATTATACGTCCCATATTCCCCAATCCTATTTCCCCTCCCACCAAGATAAGATAAGATAAGATAAGATTTCGTTCGGATTTTTAACCCCAGAGGATTAGCCACCCATGATAACCCTTAATCTTGTCCCCCAGGATGCCACCCACACCAGTCGACTAACACCCAGGTACCTATTTGCTCCTAGGTGAACAGGACAACAGGTGTAAGGAAACGTGTCGAAATGTTTCCACCCGCCTGAAATCGAACCCGGGCCCTCCGTGTGTGAAGCGGGAGCTTTAGCCACCAGGCCACTGAGCCACCAAGACTGTGGTGTCATCCACATACCCCACAATCCCACATCTGCCAGGACCCTCTTCTCCCCATTCCCACGCTCCTTCCTCTATAAGCCTATAAAATGGGTCCTGCATGCATGCAAAGAGGATTTGAGACAAGGGACAACCCTGTCGCAAACCCTTCCCCAACTGCACTAGCAGCCCTAACTTCCCATTAACCTGTACTCTGCCCCTCGCAAGAGTATACAAAGTAGTCACCCACCGCACAATCTCATCCCCAAAACCCTGTTTTTGTAAAATACTCCACAACATACGTCTATCTACACAGTCATACACCTGCTTTCAATCGATCCTGAAGTTCCCCCCCCTCCCTTGTCTACCCTCCACGAAATCCCTAATTCTCCCATGCCCCTCACGCATACTTCGACCGGGAATCCCATACTGTCCTCTATGTAGAACAAGGTCAATCACCTTCTTCATGCAATTACCTAAAACCTTCGCAAAAAGCTTATAATCTGCACACATGAGGGAGATTGCCCTATAGGCACCCAGGGTCCTCCCCCTCCTTTATAAACCAAAACAACTACCTCTGTACCTTGCGTTTCCCCCAACACTCCCCCTTCCTTCATACAGTTGAGCAACAAGACCAGACATTCCTTCATACAATCCCAATGTGCAATATAGAAATCGTTAGGAATCCCCCCGCTCCCTTCTTTGCAATCATTGAGTTGCCTTTCAAGGTATTTCTGTAAATCAAACCTCCACCGAGCCTCATCCCGTCCTCTATGCTGATAATACTCCTTAATCGTCAGTTTAGCGTGCTTCTCCCACCATCCCAGTACGTCCTCCTCATTGTTGCATGCATCCCAGAGTTGCCTCCACCAGTCCCTCAATGACAACCCCTTCCCGTCCCCCTGAAGTAACCTCACATTCATTTTCCAATAACCCGCATACCGGCGAACCATACCATCCCATGCCACCTCTGCCAAAATGGCACAATGGTCCAATCTGGCAGCATAACCCCTCTGCATAAACGTGTGCTCCACTTTCCACCCATCTCCTCCGACAATGTCAAAAAGCCCCTGCATCCTTCAACAAATCCCTCAACACCCCAAGCACACACCCTGCCCCTCTCAGCTCCACATCCTTATTTCTGATTGCACAATTCCAGTCACCACCTACTATAGAAACCATGGGTAAACCCCACCAGCAGAAAAGCAAAACATCCCATAAAAAATTCACCTTTACCTGTCTGTTACTATCAGCCGGCATATATATCCCCAGAAAACACCCTAATCTCCCCCCATAGCCCCTCCAACTTCACCCCCCTCCCCTCCCCCCTCTTCCCACACTAGCACTTGAAATGGGCTGGATTCCCTCACTGCCACTGCCCCCCCACCCTTTACTTTCCCTGAACTACCAGCATACATCCTAAATCCTTTCAGCCTCAATTCTCTGCCACACTTAAAATTGTGTTCTTGAATAAAACACATGTCAATGTCAAAACGCCGAAAAACATTCTCCAACCATACACGTTTAACTTCAGCTCTAAGACCATTCACATTTATAGTTAGACAAATATGCAGAAAGGGGGGCTTTCTCTATGTCTCTGTGTCCTGGCTATTATGCTTTTTGATGCTCCTGTCTTCTCCCATACACTCTTGCCCGCCTGGACCCCCCTCCCCCTCCCCCCCTGTGCACTACCCTGCCCTTTCTTAGTCATTCCCGCCCACATCTTCTTACCAGAACGCTGAGCTGGAGTAATGACCTCATCATCCTACTAGCCTCCAGCTCTCTTCCTAGATGCACCCTCAACCTCCACATCAGTATTTCCACTCTCCCTGTGCACCTCAGCCTCCACCTGCAGCAACTGCAACATTCCAGACCCTGACCCTGGAGGCCCCAGGACCTGCCCATTCAGGTCCTCTTCAACCATCAGAAGTCCCCAGTCTACAGAAGGGATCTCCTTCACTGGCACGTCCAGGAAAGATTTAATCATCTCCTGCAGAGGTTCAGATAAATCCTGTAGTTCACCGGCCTCCCCCACCCCCACAGGCTGCTGCTCAACTCCACGTTCTTCCTGTGGGGGAGCATCCGAAGCTTCTGGTAGCGTCACGCAACGCTTCTTGACACCGTCCACTTCGTCTGACCAATTTCCTTTGCCTGCTGCATCTACAGCAGCAGATGAAGATGCCACCAGAGACTCTGTGACTACTGGCATTTCCGATGACCGTGGAGCTGCTGCCTTACCACACCCGGCCGCCATGTGGTCAAAAGCACCATACAGTCGACACGTCTTACATTGTCCAGCATAGGTCACAAACTCCTGTGTCCTAAAATCCTCCAGGACTACATACGAGGGAATAGGTCTTCCCAATGTCATCTTGATGGTGTAAGATCCTGCAGGAAGCCCCGCGTAGATTCCATCCATCCATCGTCCTAAAGTCACACGATGCACCTCACCATAGTGTCGAAATGTTTCACGAATATCCACATCATCAGCTTCAAAAGCAACATTTCGAATTCTCACCCAGGTGTAGTATTTGGTGGCATTCCGCAGGCGTACCTCCGGCCCAGATGATGCGGTGATACACCTCCTGATATCGAGTCACCGTGCTTTCGTAAGCCTCTACTGTGCAGAACTTGATGAAAATCCTTGAAGATCCATTAAGAGCAATCCGATATAGCTCATCGCTGTCACTGCAGAACGTATTCCTGACGATCGTCGGCAGTAAAACAGACCCATTCGTCGGGTAAATTGCTCCTTTGACTAAGTCAACACCCACAGTGTTACTCCTCCTGCGGCAACTGGCCGCCATCTTGGAGAAAATAGGAAGTTTCGCAAAAGTGAAAGCAAGAGCTTCTGCGCAGCACAACCACTCAGCCCGAGAGCGAAATGGTCAATCATTCATCAAGAATTGCAAGAAGTCCCTATCGCGTATCTTCACCATTTTATGGAGAGGGAGCATGGACACAAGGGTCATCCAACACAAACTAAAAACAACAGACATAGCCCCACTCCACAAAGGTGGCAGCAAAGCATTTGCAAAGAACTACAGACTGATAGCAGTAACATCCCATATCATAAAAATATTTGAAAGGGTTCTAAGAAACAAGATAGCCAACCACCTAGATACCCATCAGTTACACAACCCAGGGTAACACAGGTTTAGAGCAGGTCGTTCCTGCCTGTCTCAGCTACTGGACCACTATGACAAGGTCCTGGATGCTGTAGAGGATAAGCAAAATATAGATGTAGTATACACAGACTTTGCAAAAGCTTTCGACAAGTGTGACCATGGTGTAATAGTACACAAAATGCGGGATAAAGGAATGATGGGAAAAGTTGGTAGATGGGTCTACAACTTCCTGACAAATAGAACACAAAGAGTAATAGTAAGCATAATAAAGTCTCAGGCAGACACGGTAAAAAGCTCTGTTCCACAAGGCACAATACTCGCTCCCATTCTATTCCTCATCCTCATTTTTGACATACACAGAGAGTATGGGTTTCACCCCGCTTAAACTCATCTATGGTCATCAGGTCCGAGGCACATTAGCTGTATTAAGAGATACTTGGACCTGCAAGGCCGAATCTTCTATAAAGCATTACCAGCTCTGATGCAAGAATGTTTATCTGACGTTGGAGAATTAGCTGCAAAAAATTTGCGTACAGCTCAGAATATGAAGCGTTTGTACGACCGAAGAGCGAAACCTCTTACATTACAAGCCCAAGATTTAGTAATAGCTTAAAGATGAGTGCCCGGCCATGCTCTCTTACCAGGTTACCAAGGTTCTTATGAGGTGGTGAGCAAAGAAAATGGCATAAATTTTGTAGTGAACATACCAGGAAAGCAGAACAGCCGAGTCTTTCATGTAAATCACCTGAAACCTTATCTTTCTAAGACTCTACCGACAACATCCATTACTCCATTATCTACTCCTACGGATATAACTTTATCTGGCTGTGTCTAAAGATTTGAAGTTCATCTTAAAAATTCAGAAACTCTACAAAATCTTGATAAATTCCTGAACAATCCTAATGTCTCGATGAAGGATGAAGTTAAAAACCTCATATTAAATTATACCAGTTTATCTGGGGATGTGCCGAAGACGTGCACTCAAGCTTATAGAGTGAGTCCAGCAAAACATCTGATACTGAAGCAAGAAGTAGAATTTCTTCTAGCACATGGCCTTGTGGTACGAAGCTAGAGCCCTTCGTCTTCACCTTACTTGTTAGTTCCCAAGCAGGACGGGACATCCCGTATGTGCACGGACTATTGTAAGCCAAATGCTGTTACTATATCTGACGGATATCCTCTTCCTCGTGTAGATGACTTGATAGATGCTGTATCAAGCGCAACATTCATAAATCGTCTAGATTTATTGCGAGGGTATTACCAAGTTTCTCTCGCTCCTAAGGATAGAGATAAAACAGCATTTGCGATTAAGGACAGTTTGTTCAACTACCAGGTTATGTCCTTCGGTTAATGCAACACTGCCTCAACTTTCAAAGACTTATGAATGCGTTGACTCGACCTTTAGAAGGAGTCGAAGCATATCTTGATGATTTAGATATGTTCAGTGACAACTGGATCGAACACTTCACTTGACTAGATGCTCTCTTCAAATTCCTAGAAAGTTATAATTTCACAGTGAATTTAGCAAAGTGTGCCTTTGGACAAGCCACAATTACATATTTATGTTTCCAAATAGGGAAGGGAAAGTGGTCCCCATTAACCTTAAAGTAAAAGATATTACTGAATTCCCTTTTCCCAAAAATAGGAAGGGCGTTCAAAGATTTCTGACAATGATTAGCTACTACAGAAGATTTTGTCCAAATTTTGCACAATTAGCCGCCCCTCTGATGGAATCAACTAGCCCTCTAGTAGCCATTAAATGAACTTTTGAATGTAACGATGCTTTTGAAAAATTAAAACGATTGCTTACGTCTTCCCCTCTATAACAGTCCCAATTTTTATAAACCTTACATATCGACGCTTGCTGTATGTACAGGGGCAGTCTTACTACATAATTCATCAGAAACTGAAGTTTTACATCCAATTTGTTATTTCTCATCTAAGTTGAAGCTTCACCAAAGAAATTATTCAACTGTTAGAATAGAGGCTACAGCCCCTGTGGTTTCTTTAGAATATTTTGACATATACTTGGGAATTTTGCATCATAAGATTTCTGTTTTTTTAACCGACCACAATCCCTTGATTCTCATAAATACAATGAAATCAAAGAATGCCCGGAATCTGAGGTGGACTCTCAGAATTCAACCCTATTTATTTAGCATAATTCATATAGGAAGAAATGTTCTTCCAGATGCTCTTTTGTGTCCATAATAAAGTTGGATAAACTGAATGTCTATTGAGATGCCTCTATCAAAAGTTACTTAAAAGATATATAAACAATTATTCAAATTTCTGTTATATTTCTAATATATAATTTTTTGATTTACAGTTACTTTGCTGTCTACTTGCCTCCTCTCCCTCATCCCTGACTACTCTCGTATATATTAGTGACGAGCTGATGAAATATCGAGAAGTCTGGCTGTCCACTGGCCTCTTCTCCCGGATCCAAAACCCCTATTGAGTGAGACAAATTTAAAACTTACTCTAGATTCTTACGATATGGTTTATGGTATATTTCACCATACAAAAACTTTATGTGAAAATTCCAGGTGCAACCTACTTTCGTGGGGTCCAGGGGAGGGAGGATGTTACACCTAAATACGCCTTTGTAAAATAAAAATTTTGTATTTATTTATCTAATATTACATTGCAATTATCCTCATTAATAACTAAAATGATGTTAATCAGCTTTTTAAAAATTATATATTCCTTTTATTTTCTCTCTCATTATCATTTGTATACATTTATATGATTATTTAAATTGTTTAGATAATGAATCGTTTACCGTTGGTGACGTTCAGTTAATGATTATGTGGCTATTTGCATCTGCACTACTCACGAGCTGACGTCCGGTGTGACTGGTGTGATATTAGTAGTACAAGGTCTCTCACTGTGTCGAGAAGGACTATATGGTTTCTCCTGTATTTAAGTCGAGAAGTTATCAAGAGTAACGTAAATTCGGTCTGACTCTAGACAACAGAGTAATTGTAAGACTAAGTTATATTAGAAGATTTATATGGCATAAAAGACTTCTATTATACTATTCTAATTACAAGTAGTTAATCATGCTAAGTCTCAGTTTGAAGCCTATGTAATTTTCCCAATTCTTTGTGTAAAGACCCATCCAGCTAGAATGAATATCATAGTAAACAGTGTATGTACTTAATAAGTCTGTTAGGTGTATTTATCAAATTAGTAACTAAACGGTATCAATAGAATACCTTAAGTTCATAACGTAATATACGTTATATTAAAGACATATTTTACGAAGTTTTAGTGTTCTCAGTTGCAACATAACTTCTTATTACGTTTTGTTAATGGATGTATCTCATAAGAATAAACCCCTAGACACAAGCCACATATCCTATAGCAATTCGTAATACCAGACGTCAAAAATTATTAATTTTAAAAAGACGTTCAGGATCGCCTACTTCACTGTCTGTGTTTCGTCGTATGTAACCTAATATCGCTACATGAAAGTCACATAAAAATAAGCTTTTATCTTCACCATAACATCCGGTGTTATATATATAAAGAGAAATTTTTTTTTAAACTATGTAAGGGACTGATTTTTACACAAAACGTCAAAAACAGATAAAATATTAACGGATGGTTACGATTCTTGTTTCCGTAAGTAGCGTCAGTTCTTTGATCATCTAGGTAGTCAGAGGACGTGAATGTGACGGTCACTAGACAAACTTGATCTTTCTAAGTTGCTGCCAAGATGAACTGCACTTCCCCCCTGTTTGGTAGCTTAAGTTGGATCTTCGCTTCCACCTATTACATGTGTGTCATAAGTTTTCTTGGGACTGTAGGTGAGTGTGAGCGATGTGCTTGTGATATTGTTAACATCTCAGTGAATAACAGGTGAGATATACACCTCTCAGTGTATACCTGGTGAGATATACACCTCTCAGTGTATACCTGGTGAGATATACACCTCTCAGTGTATACCTGGTGAGATGTACACCTCTCAGTGTATACCAGGTGAGATATACATCTCTCAGTGTATACCTGGTGAGTTGTACACCTCTCAGTGTATACCTGGTGAGTTGTACACCTCTCAGTGTATGCCTGGTGAGTTGTACACCTCTCAGTGTATACCTGGTGAGTTGTACACCTCTCAGTGTATACCTGGTGAGATGTACACCTCTCAGTGTATACCTGGTGAGATGTACACCTCTCAGTGTATACCTGTTGAGATATACACCTCTCAGTGTATACCTGGTGAGATGTACACCTCTCAGTGTATACCTGGTGAGTTGTACACCTCTCAGTGTATACCTGGTGAGTTGTACACCTCTCAGTGTATACCTGGTGAGATGTACACCTCTCAGTGTATACCTGTTGAGATGTACACCTCTCAGTGTATACCTGGTGAGATGTACACCTCTCAGTGTATACCTGGTGAGATGTACACCTCTCAGTGTATACCTGTTGAGATGTACACCTCTCAGTGTATACCTGGTGAGATGTACACCTCTCAGTGTATACCTGGTGAGATGTACACCTCTCAGTGTATACCTGGTGAGATATACACCTCTCAGTGTATACCTGGTGAGATGTACACCTCTCAGTGTATACCTGGTGAGATATACACCTCTCAGTGTATACCTGGTGAGATATACACCTCTCAGTGTATACCTGGTGAGATGTACACCTCTCAGTGTATACCTGGTGAGATATACACCTCTCAGTGTATACCTGGTGAGATGTACACCTCTCAATGTATACCTGGTGAGATGTACACCTCTCAATGTATACCTGGTGAGATGTACACCTCTCAGTGTATACCTGGTGAGATGTACACCTCTCAGTGTATACCTGGTGAGATATACACCTCTCAGTGTATACCTGGTGAGATGTACACCTCTCAATGTATACCTGGTGAGATATACACCTCTCAGTGTATACCTGGTGAGATGTACACCTCTCAATGTATACCTGGTGAGATATACACCTCTCAGTGTATACCTGGTGAGATATACACCTCTCAGTGTATACCTGGTGAGTTGTACACCTCTCAGTGTATACCTGGTGAGATGTACACCTCTCAGTGTATACCTGGTGAGTTGTACACCTCTCAGTGTATACCTGGTGAGATGTACACATCTCAGTGTATACCTTTTGAGATATACACCTCTCAGTGTATACCTGGTGAGATGTACACCTCTCAGTGTATACCTGGTGAGATATACACCTCTCAGTGTATACCTGGTGAGATATACACCTCTCAGTGTATACCTGGTGAGATATACACCTCTCAGTGTATACCTGGTGAGATATACACCTCTCAGTGTATACCTGGTGAGATGTACACCTCTTAGTGTATACCTGGTGAGTTGTATACCTCTCAGTGTATACCTGGTGAGATATACACCTCTCAGTGTATACCTGGTGAGATGTACACCTCTCAATGTATACCTGGTGAGATGTACACCTCTCAGTGTATACCTGGTGAGATGTACACCTCTCAGTGTATACCTGGTGAGATGTACACCTCTCAGTGTATACCTGGTGAGATGTACACCTCTCAGTGTATACCTGGTGAGATATACACCTCTCAGTGTATACCTGGTGAGTTGTACACCTCTCAGTGT
Organism: Cherax quadricarinatus; assembly: GCF_038502225.1. Taxonomy (NCBI): domain Eukaryota; kingdom Metazoa; phylum Arthropoda; class Malacostraca; order Decapoda; family Parastacidae; genus Cherax; species Cherax quadricarinatus. Next base: position 329,896 of record NW_027195116.1, read on the forward strand.
ATACCTGGTGAGATGTACACCTCTCAGTGTATACCTGGTGAGATGTACACCTCTCAGTGTATACCTGGTGAGATATACACCTCTCAGTGTATACCTGGTGAGATATACACCTCTCAGTGTATACCTGGTGAGATGTACACCTCTCAGTGTATACCTGGTGAGATATACACCTCTCAGTGTATACCTGGTGAGATGTACACCTCTCAGTGTATACCTGTTGAGATGTACACCTCTCAGTGTATACCTGGTGAGATGTACACTTCTCAGTGTATACCTGGTGAGATGTACACCTCTCAGTGTATACCTGGTGAGATGTACACCTCTCAGTGTATACCTGGTGAGATGTACACCTCTCAGTGTATACCTGGTGAGATATACACCTCTCAGTGTATACCTGGTGAGTTGTACACCTCTCAGTGTGTACCTGGTGAGATACACACCTCTCAGTGTATACCTGGTGAGATATACACCTCTCAGTGTATACCTGGTGAGTTGAACACCTCTCAGTGTGTACCTGGTGAGATACACACCTCTCAGTGCATACCTAGTGAGATGTGCACCTCTCAGTGTATACCTGGCGAGATGTACACCTCAGTGAATGTACACCGAAATATACACCTCACATTATATAAATACTGAGATATATGAGATATAAGCTTCTCATAGTGTATATATACGCCAAATTACTCTCGTATCAATTTAAGTACACTGAGATATTCGCTACCAGTTTATATACTGTTATAAACACTGTCTTGTTGAATCGGTTCTTATTCACAACATTGTTAACATGAATCATAGTCACACTGACAAATAATCTAATATTCGTCAGAAACATGACTGACGTAATCATCACCTTCACCAAACTTTGTGAAGGAAATGGACGCTAATTCATTCATTTAGGATAACTGTATTGAAAACGTGTTGGTCTTATGAACTTGATCACTGCAAATAATTAAAGTTATGTATTTCAAGTGATCAAGTTCCAGGGACAGCAACGTTATCAATAAAGGTTTCCTAAGTGACGCATTTCCCGTCAAGCTGTTGGCAAACATTTACCGTCCATCTCACCTACTCTGTCATGCAACTATCACCCTCTTCCACTGTCATCCAACTATCACCCTCTTCCACATTCATCCAACTATCACCCTCTTCCACAGTCATCCAACTATCACCCTCTTTCACAGTCATCCAACTATCACCCTCTTCCACTATCATCTTCTCCCACTGTAATGTACGTCTCTCCTCCGTCAGGTAACAGCATCAGTCTCTGGTGTCTGGTTCGATGCGCAAAAATGAACAGGTGGACCAAGTTCCAACTGATCTTCGTTTTCAGCATCTTACTGACAACCTCCTTGGTTATTCTTCCCTCCATCACCAGTATCAATTACATCAATGCCTCCTGTGACGTCTCCTTAGCCAAGAATCTCATTCATTATATTGGCATCAGTTATTCCTTTTTTCTTCAGCTTGAGAGAATGAACTTCACTGCCGTCGCTGTTTTCAGGTTAGTTGGTTACAATAGTATGAAAGAAATGTCACATTGCTGTTCGATTTATTGCAAACATCAGCTGTGATTGCCTTTATAACTTGATATTTGCTGCAATAAGATCACAGTAATCAGGTTATATCACAATATGTAATATGCAAAACAACCATTGTGAAAAGAATAGAGAACTTCCAAGGGATTTCGTGATTTCTCGCATTATATAGGAACTGTTCTCACTGTATCAAGTGTCAGAGGAACACCTTCCGCCTGATCAAAAAGAATGGAAAAAATGAAAAGATAAATAAATGACTAGGAATAAAAATGAAGATAGTTTTCTAAGGCTTTTAATTAAAATCAAAATAAAAACTGGCCATTGTGGTTCCAGTATGATGTTAGGGCAGGAGTATATAATGCCCAGGATGGTTTTCTGATGTTCAAAGACATGGTGTAGGTTATCCTGGGTGGTGGTATTCGTCCGATGTTCTGGAAACTCCTGTCACTACTTGGTTGCAGCACCATAATTATGATACTAGAGGTGAGTAGTAGTCGTAATGCCCCACTGAGTCCGGTAGACAGGTATCTTGCTCCAGTGTTTTAGCGACTAACCTGGATGACCAGGCCAGCAACAGGGCTCATCAAGAAAATACACTGGTTACCAAAAATTTAAATAAGTACAACACTGATGAAAGACAAAGGGTGGTATTCAATTATCAGTGTCATTAATGGTAACCAGGAAAAATAAAAGACAACAAACAGAAATTATCCTGGTAGATCACCTTACCTGATCAGGAGAAGAGTGGAAGTGAAGTGACTCTCCAGACTTAAACCCACACCAGGTAAGGCTAATACTACCAGGAGTAGAAATTAAGGAACATCAGACACCAGGAACTAGAGTTTTGCCCCAGCCTGCTAGATGGAAGTGTGGGCAGTATGGTTCATGGGTGTCTGAACAACCATAACCCCACTTAACACCTGCTTTTCCCTCACATCAAGGAACTGTTCTCACATTATCAAGGAACAGTTCCTTGATAATGTGAGAAATCAAGAAAGCGCTTGAAAGTTCACCATTTTCTCATAGTAGTTGTACTACATCTTGATATTTATAAGCTGGCATCTCTTCCTAGCACAACAGACTTGATTTACTTGACAACCCAATCAATAAATACTTCAGCTATCCACGGGATTCGAAATTATAGAGGTAGGCCAAGAAATTAAAGTCTAATCATCTGACTTCTTGCAATCGAAATTGGGTAGTTAGCCTTAATAAATTTGAGCAGATTATGAGGATGTAAACTCTGTGTTTACAAGATCATCTCTCAATATTCCTCCAAATTCTGAACTTCTTTTAAGGGTTCTCACTTTGTGAGAAGCCTTGAGGACACAGGTATTTATGTATTATTCAACAAATTATGACAAACACGGGTATTTATGTATATTCAACAAAATATGGCTGTTGTGATGAATGGTTTTGAAAACCGACAAGTGCATAAGCACCTCAATCTTCAAAATATGGCCGGTCTGAAGGACTGACAACTAATGTTTATCACTTCCTAAAACAGGCATGAATCGAGGGGAAGCTCTGCTTTGCTAAAATGTCTTACAATGTTTTCTTGACATCTACAGCAAACAAAATTATCGTAGATTTTTTTTTTATATTTTATTTAAAAGAACATTATACATACAATCCTCATATAATTATATACATAATATATGACAATCATGTCATATAAGGGGTAAGACTCAAGCTCCCTGTCTACTCTGAAAGTGTACTGGACTCTACCCTGCAGAACTTAACTATACAACTTAAGGCTACAAGGAAACATAAAACATCAAGTTCATTGCTAGTCGTCCAGTGCCTGACTGGAGCTACTATACAATATCAGTAATGACAACGATATCTATAACCCGAAAATTTAAAATAAATTCATGTGTTGCACTTACAGCTGTAACATACAGCAGCACATAACATACATAATTATAAAGGCTATTTTCTAGTAAGATTTATTTGCAAAGATAAGTTAATTAGGTTTATTAAAAGATAAACCCAGGTAAACCTTCCACAGAAGTGTCCTAGACACTACCCTAAAGTGACATAATCATCCCTGGTTCTCACCCAGCTGTAGGTGAGGGTGGACGCAGAGCGAGCGGCTGGTGCCCTCTGGTGTCTGTTTTGAGAAGTTTGATTTTCTCAAGATGGCGGAGCGCAGGCGAAGAGTCAACACTGTCTGTGTGGAATTGTTGAAAGGAGCAATATACCAGGACACCGCTGACATCATTCTGCCTCTTGTAATAAGAGATATGTATAGGATCCCAAGTGAGGATTTATATGGGATTTCCTTGAACGGCAATGCAAGAATTTTTGTAAAATTTGTGTAGTCTGCTGCTTATGTGAGAGCTGTGGACACCTTTCAAGAAAAACGGACTGTCATCAACACTGGTCTGGAGGTGTGCCTGCGTGATGTCTCGACGTGTTATACGTGGGTTCGTCTTCGTAATGTACCCTTCGAGGTAGACGAGGTGAACATTCGTTGGATGGCACCATACAAGCTGTGAACGTAGGGCGTTGGTCTTAGGGCTTTTATGCTGGTATGTTCGAGGGTTCTTTCTCGATGAAAATAACACTGAGACATCCAATTCCCTCGTTTGTCATGTTGGAGGATTTTCGGACGCAGGTCTACGTAACCTACCCAGGGCAGGTTCGGATGTGCCGACTGCGTGGTGCAACGGGACATATGGTGGCGACTTGTGAGCAATGACGAGAGAGAAAATGGTCGGACCTGACAGACACTACGTCCAAAGAAGCAATGGTAGAGGATGAGTTGGCCCATCAGAGGCCCACGATGGGGGATGATGTGCTGCAAGTTTTACCGGTGGACATGAAATGGAGTGATGCAGTGGATGCTGGAGAGGGGATCGTCTCGACGCTACCACCGGCCTCGGAGATCGAGGTGATTGGGTGTGTCGACAGCGCGTCGCCTCCGGTGGGAGAGGAGGTGCACACACCATTGGTGTTGCCCAGTTTTGAGGACATACAGAGGATCCTCGACAGCCGAGTGACAGTGGATTTACTCCTACATTGGCGGCATCGCCTGTGGTCGGCCATGGTCTAGCGGGACGTGTGGGCGATGAAGAAAGGCGTACAACTATTACGACAGTGGTGGTGACGGATGTCAAGGTGCATAGGGCAGATGGTGAAGGGCTTATGGATTACGAGGGAGTGTCACATAAGAGGCCCAGTACACCGGTAGAGGACGATGTATTAACACCGGGGCAAAGGTCTTGTAAAATGGTGTGGGCTGAAGTAGCCAAGGGAGGTAAGGGACTTCCCTTAGAGAAGTCGAGTGAGAGTGTGGGAAAGACAGTCAGGTGCAGCAGTGGCAAGTCCAAGTCAGGGTAAAAGGTGACAGGAAAATGACATGAGGAAACCTAACCGGAGAGTTCAAGTGTATAATGATGAATGTTAGCGGCCTCAGAGCAGAGATCAAGAGGCGTTGGGTAGAGGTTTCGCTCAGACGTTTGGATGTCGATTTTTTTATTCAGGAACACAATTTTCGGTGTGGTAGTGAATTACGTGTGCAAGGGTATAAGTGTTATGCGGGGAATTTGGATAATCTGAAGGGTGGGGTAGTGATAGGCATAAGGGAGACCAGCCCTTTTCCGCTCGTAGTGTGGGAGTGGGGCAGAGGGGGCCGGGTCGTGCGTGTGGTGGGTTCATGGGGAAACATTCAGGTGGATTTCGTGGGAGTATATGTGCCAGCGACATCAAATCGACGAGTAAAGGAGGATTTTGTACGTGATGTTTTGGTTTATTTTCTCAGAGGCCTACCCTTAGTTTCTGTCCTAGCTGGTGATTGGAATTGTGTGATCCAGGAAAAAGATGTCGAACCGCGTGGTGAGAGTGTAATTTAGGGGTTTTACAGGAGGTTCTGCAGGCGATTGGCATAGTGGATGTGGTGGGTAGTGACGGGTGGAATGTGGACCACACTTTTTGTAGGAGGTGTTACACCGCACGGCTGGGCAGGGTTTATGTCACTAGCTTAATCGTTGTGGTAGGGATGATTGTGGTGATCTCGGTTTCTCAGACCACCGTGGTGTTCTGGTAACTCTCGAGTGGGAGGGCGTTATACGTGCTTTTTCTAGTCATTGGAAATTAAATGTTAATTTGTTGTGATGAGTAGATGCTTTGGAAGCTTTCAGGTTATGGTGGGTTGGATTCTGGAATGAAGGAAATGGGATAGGGGATGTTGTAGAGTGGTGGCATTCAAAGGCGAAAAATGCAATACAAGGTTTTTATAGAAGGTTAGGGAAGGAGGAGGCGGTGTTATAGATATGGGAAGTAAAAGTATTTAGAGGGACAGCTGCGGGATTGTTATGGTGCAGGCGGGAGGTATGATCTCGCGGAAATAGAGTGCCTTCGTAGTCAATTATGGGAAATTTAGAATGATAATTTTTAGGCTTTGAGGGTGCGAGCGGGGATTGAGGAGGTGCTTTGGGGAGATAAACCCTCTGTAGGGGTTCTGCGTAGTTTCAGAATGAGACGTATGGTGACGACAGTTTTATCAGTGGTGGTCAGTGATGACTTGGGTGGTTATCATAAAGGGCAAAGGCTAGTTACTACTGAGAGCATAGGGACCAACGCAGACCAATGGTTTGAGAGAAAATGGAAGGGTAGCGAGGGGAATTGAGAGGCGAGGGAAGCTTTACTGCCTGTCATAGTAGCGAATTTGAGAGACGTGGATCGAGAGGACATGGAGGGTTACGTATCAGAGGAGGAGGTTTACAAGGCTATTCAGGGACAGGCGCTGAGGAAATCATCTGTTTGGGATGGGATACCACGTGATTTTTATGTAGCTCATTGGGAACTGTTTAAACACATGTTGGTTCAACTTTACAATTCACTGAAAATTAGAGGTAGAATGGGCGGTGAGGCAGAGTTGGGTGTTGTAGTGTTGGTACAAAAGGCCGAGGTCCATGAATCTTTGGCGGCATATAGGCCCATCATGTTGATGGGAGCGGATTATAAGATTTTTGCGCGTATTTTGGCAAACCGGATGAAACCAGTTTTGGACAAGGTATATGGTAAGGGTAATACGGGATTCCTGGACGATCTATGAGAGATGGTCATCGACACCTCGAAAGTTTTGTGAAGGATTGTAGTGGAGGCAGAGTCGTAGGATTAGATTGGGAAAAGGCTTTTGACGATGTGGATAGGAATGCATTATTAGCTATATTATTGAAGCAGGGTTTTGGGGAAGAAATAGTAGCGTGGGTGCATACGTTTATATACGGAGGCACAGGTACGAGTCCAGGTCAATGGGAGGTTGGGGTCTGCGATAGGCATGGGGTGGGGGCCGCGGCAGGGGTGTCCCCTCTCAAAGCTTTTGTTTTGCCTGTTTGCAGGACCCCTTTTATAGAATGGTAATGAGTGGTGTAGGGAGAGAGGTCTGTGCGAAGGGCGAAGCAGTAGGGATTTTAGATTATGTGGACGATACCACCATCTTGGTGCATAGTAGGAATGGTTTGGCGTTCGTAAATAAGGTTATAAGGTTTTTTAGTGATGCTTCTTCTATGCGCATTAATAGAGAAAAATCCAAACTTTTGGAGGTGGGGACCTGGGTGGCGGAGACGTTAGGTACGGAGTATGGGTGGAGAACGGTTGAGCAGATAAAGATCTGTGGTGTGTATTTTTGCAATGACGAACAGGCTGCACATGCATTTAATTAATCCATTGTAGTAGCAGCCGCAGTTCGTAGGATGGTGGGATGGAGACCAGGTGATGTAACATTACACCAAAGAGTAATCGTTGTCAATGTACTTGTGTATAGTAAATTATGGTTTGTTGCAGCGGTCTATCCATTGATGATGGACGATGTGTTGCAGTTACAGATGAAGGCTTTGGATTTCATATGGGGTTACCATAGGCATTGGTTACGGAAGGATACAGTTATGAAGCAAGTAGCTAAGGGAGATTTGGGGCTAATACCACTACACAGTCGCCTAATGAGCATATACATATGACAGGAATTCTTGACAAGGGGTGGGGTCAGGGGAGCGAGGGTTGATGCAGAGATGAGGGAGGTTCGACGATGGTGGGTGGGGAAAGACCTCATAAGGAACGAAGCGATGTTACGGCACTTATTGGTGGTGCAACACCCTGTGAGAGTTAGGGCAGGTAAATTAGACAATATAGGTACAACATTGAGAGAGTTCATCGGTGATGAGGTTTTCCCAGGATATCATTGGAAGATTATATGGCAGGAGTTCAAGAATTTGTGCTTACAATCACGGGTTAGAGAAACTGGTTACCGCTTCCTCCACGGAATTTTGGCGTCCAAGGCACAATTGTACATTATGGGAATGACCCAGGATCAGACCTGTGCGTGGTGTGGGTGGCTGGAAATGGCGTTTCATGTCGTATGCTTTTGTGACAGTTTACATAAGGTTAGGAATTGGTTCAAGGGCGTTCTCAGACGAGTTAATTTTGAGTCTTGAGATGGGAGAGTGCTCGGATGCAGTACGACGTTCTGTGTCATATTTGGTACTTGACTATTTATACATGTCATGGAGTATGCAGGGGCATAGCGGTGTGCTGTGCATCAGGGCACTGATGTGCCATGTTTATAGGACGAAATGTAGGAACAGAGAGGTGTATGGGCAATGCTGGGAGGGAGCTTTTTCGTTGGGGTATTGGAATGTAACGATGGAAACGTTACAGGAGTGTAGGTAGGTATAATCCCTCGGTGGAGCAAAGGGGTTGGTCTCCCGGGAGGGGGAGGGAGGGAAGAGTTAGGTTTTTTGGTGTCTGTACTGTATGTTTTATTTGGTGTGTATGGTGATCGGGGTGTAATGTAGTGGTGAGGGAGGGGGACCTTTGTGTGGTCTGGAGTATAGTGTCTTGCTGGCGTGAATGAGTACCATATTCTGAGAAAGGGAGGGGGAGTGGTACTCAGAACCATGTTTTCTCAATGCTGAGTCATGCTGAACTACTACATCATCAATAGAGGCTATGCCGTGGTTAAGGGGACATATCTTATCTCTAACTTTTGTTCTATAAACCTGGAAAAAACTTTTTGAGTTACTTTTCGAATCCCTAGCAACTTTAATTTCATGTTCCCGTTTGGCTTTTCTTTAACGTCCCTCGTAATGTCAATATACCGATTCATAAGATGACCCTCACCTCTTTTGATGCTCCTGCAAATTTGTTTTTTTCTGTCCTAAAAGATATCTGAGCCTAGTATTCATTCATTTGATGAATAATAGGCTAATTTTATAGGATAATCTATGTTTCAAGGTGTTGTTGTCCAAGACCAAAACCATCCTAGTAGAAACTAGCTATACCCCCCCTCCCAGGATCAGTTCATAGAAAACTTTTTCTAGAATCTTGTCCAAAATTGAACACATTTGAGAGACAATAATATTGGGAGACTTCAATATCTGTTATTATCAACAACAAAATAACGGGCTATGTAACGAGTATAAGCAACTTCTGGTATTAAACAGTTACACTAAACTAATTAATGCACCAACCAGGATCACACAGTTCTCATCCACCATACTCGACCACTTTGTAACCTCTCTGATAACATTAGTCAGTTAGGTCTTAGGGATCATTTCATCACTTACTGCCCCAGGAAAATCATTAGGGAACGGTTTTGCCTTCACAGGAAAATAAAAATGAGGTCAACTAGAAGCTATAATAAAGAATCACTAGTAGATAGGCTATACAGCTGTGACTGGTCTGTGATAATAAGTTGCACGGACGTAACTTATGCCTTAGAAATAATCAGAACTATGATCCCTGCCGTCCTTGATATTATTGTACCAGTTAGAAGTTAGAATTAAACAAAGAGCTGAACCCTGGATAACTGCTAAGAGATTGGATAATATCAAATTCAGGGATCAATTGTTAAAAAGATTTAGGGAAAACGGACAGGATGTTACAGAGCAAAAGGAATTGCAGAGGGTAAGGGACAATGCAGAGGCTTATGAAAGGATCAAAGGCAAGACACTATTGCTCAAAAGTCGAAGAATACAAGAACAACTCCAGAAATCTCTGGCAACAACTGAAAGAGCTGAAGTATAGCCATAAACCCACAGACTCATCTAACATAGTGCTAAATATCGATATATGCCATGAGACAACTAAATATGCGAGATATGCCTTGAGACAACTAGAGTGCAAATTGTTTCAAATCATACTAGACAACTGTTACATCAACATTAGTAAGTAAACTGCCAGTTGCATCAAATACCTTTAACACAGACTCAAATAAGTTTAAAAGAAACTTCAGTAATAAAAGCGACACACCAAAGAGTTGCTAACTAATAAGTGTACCTTATGACCTCGTGCGAAAAGAACTAAGTAAATTAAACCCAACTAAGAGCACTGGTCCAGATAACATCCCGGCTAAGTTCCTAAAAGATGGTGCCTCTGAACTTCCAGATACCGTTGCACATTTAAAAAATTTGTCTATCACCACTAATACCATTCCAGAGGGATGCAAGGAGGCCAAAGTTATTCCTATCTACAGGAAAAGTAGTAGGTCTGACGTCAGTAACCATAGGCCTGTTAGTATACTCAGTGTGATGTTTAAAATACTAGAGAAGGCTGTGTGCTGTCAAATAGTTAAGTACATTAAGGACAGAAATATTCTCCGTAGTTACTAATTAAGTTTGATGAGAACTCAATCGACTGACACCTCTCTACCTGAGAAATTAAACGTCACTTCAGAATCTCACAGGAATGGTGACATTAGATTTTCAAAAGGCTTTAGATGCAATCAACTATAATATATTATGTAAGAAGCTACAAGCTATCGGCACTGGTTCTTTAGACTTGTTTAAGTCCTACTTGAGTAACAGGAAACAAGTTGTCAAAATCAACAACAGACAATCAGAACCCCTGCCGATAACATATGGGCTTCCCCAGAGGTAGTATTCTGGGTCCCTTACTGTTCCAATGTTATGTGAATGACATGCCCATCAATCTTAAGTGTAAGTTTCTATTGTATGCAGATGACAGTGCTGTTAGTGCCAGGTAAAGACCCATATAGCTAATGTACTTTCACTAGAACTAGAGTCCTGCAGCAAATTGTTAGTAGACAAAACCTATGGTTATACCTCGGGAAAACAGAAGCCATACTCTATGACACGAAAAATAAACTGCAAAGCATAAATAATTTTTATGTCCAATGTAATGGTGAACTTATCGCTTTAGTATCTTCTTTGAAATGTCTGGGAATCCCCGTTGGCCCGAGCATAACAAGAGAATTGATACCAGGAGTTTACTTGGAGAGGGTTTCGGGAGTCAACGCCCCCACTGCCCGGTCTGAGACCAGGTCTCGAACAGTGTGGTAAAGAAAGCGAATGTAAGGCTGAAGTTCCACTATAGACAGGCACAGTGTTACCTACTGAGGCTCGCAGGTCCCTTTATCCAGCATTTGTACAATATTTACATTATTCTCACTATCACTGATACTCTCACCTAACAAAAAACTGAAAGATAGACTACAAACAGAACAAAATAGTGAGATTCATCCTGGACCTGTGCCAAGGAGTATGTAGGCTAGGATGAATTATAACTGGATATGCTAAATGCTGAAGACAGCATTTAGTGTACCACATGGAGATATGTAATGAATTGTTTGGAAAACCATCAAGATTGATTGACTGAACACATCGATTCCAGACTGAGGGACTGATTACCTCAAACTCCTCCTCTCCTTACACCTTTCTGCTTTGTATTGGACTGATGAAGTCACTGTGTGGCGAAACGTTTCTTCAATAAAGATTCCCATATGTTGCATAAGTGTCTCAATCTTCAAATGGAGATAGTGGCCCTGGTGATGAAACAGGTAAAGACAACGATATACAAATTCCAGAGATGGAATTAAAGGGGACGATGCTTCGGGGAAGAGTATCAATACATTACCAGAAAAAATGATGGATACACTGATGTTAGTACAGTGGATGTAGGTAATGGGGAGACATATGCACCAGTAGGGAATGCAGCCACAAAAAATCCTAAACAGAAATCAGATCTATGCAAATTCTAAGCCTTGGATATTAGCAGGCATGGAATATATGGAAAAACAGGTGGGACGTACAGTTTCGAACATCCCAAAAAATGCCGCACACACATGACAACAGAAGAACACAACTCCTCTCCCAGTGTATTTTTTTTTCATCCTGAAATGTGTCGCTCTTCAGTACAGGAAAGACAATGCTACAACTTATAGTGTCAGGCGTACCACCTAACAGAATCAAAAAGATACATATCACCCTTATGGGAAACACACCAAGGGAGACATAACCACTACAGAGACGGAGGCTTTTTAGTGCTAGGAAAATAAACGAAAGTGGCAACAAATGACAGAAATCCTAAATAAATTAATTTTATCACTCATTGTATCTCCTGGGAGAAAGAACTGAAGTATAGATAAATACCTCCATACTGATCACTCCACAAACACTGCATCTTGGTAGAATTCATGATTACAGACTTTGAGGTTCTTAATATAGCTAGAAATTACTAAAACTTGGCTCAAAAAGCTCTCTATCATTCAATATATATTTATAACATTGCTGAATCACAAATTTGAAATTGTTTATATATCACTAACACCGACTGTCATTGGAAGAAAGAATACACATAGTTTACATTGTTTGTAATTTACTCGTGAGATCCAGAATTAAAATCTGCAGAAAAATGCTTATCTGTGTTCTTTACGAGGAAAAGATTTTACCCCAACAGTCACAGGATTTTTTTTGTCAGTATAAATACTCGCAGGAAATCATCTTAGATAAGTAACAAGCTCTTCACTCGTTTTCACGAATATATTTCATGGTGATAAACAGCCGACATCCGCACGCTTAAGTAGATTTATTATATACATTATAAAGCAAATATCGCAATATAAATTCTTCAGGTTTGACCGAATAACTGAAAAAAATAAAACATGCAATAACACAAATAAATAATAATGTGTATTAGAAAGATGAAGAACTGTTACGAGAAGACACAAGCGGGAACCTCCCAGAAAACTTTATATTATGTATAAGAACGTTGAAGAACTGTTACGAGAAGACACAAGCGGAAACCTCCCAGAAAACTTTATATTATGTATAAGAACGATGAAGAACTGTTACGAGAAGACACAAGCGGGAACCTCCCAGAAAACTTTATATTATGTATAAGAACGTTGAAGAACTGTTACGAGAAGACACAAGCGGGATCCTCCCAGAAAACTTTATATTATGTATAAGAACGTTGAAGAACTGTTACGAGAAGACACAAGCGGGAACCTCCCAGAAAACTTTATATTATGTATAAGAACGATGAAGAACTGTTACGAGAAGACACAAGCGGGAACCTCCCAGAAAACTTTATATTATGTATAAGAACGTTGAAGAACTGTTACGAGAAGACACAAGCGGGATCCTCCCAGAAAACTTTATATTATGTATAAGAACGTTGAAGAACTGTTACGAGAAGACACAAGCGGGATCCTCCCAGAAAACTTTATATTATGAATAAGAACGATGAAGAACTGTTACGAGAAGACACAAGCGGGAACCTCCCAGAAAACTTTATATTATGTATAAGAACGTTGAAGAACTGTTACGAGAAGACACAAGCGGGAACCTCCCAGAAAACTTTATATTATGTATAAGAACGATGAAGAACTGTTACGAGAAGACACAAGCGGGAACCTCCCAGAAAACTTTATATTATGTATAAGAACGTTGAAGAACTGTTACGAGAAGACACAAGCGGGATCCTCCCAGAAAACTTTATATTATGTATAAGAACGTTGAAGAACTGTTACGAGAAGACACAAGCGGGATCCTCCCAGAAAACTTTATATTATGTATAAGAACGATGAAGAACTGTTACGAGAAGACACAAGCGGGAACCTCCCAGAAAACTTTATATTATGTATAAGAACGATGAAGAACTGTTACGAGAAGACACAAGCGGGAACCTCCCAGAAAACTTTATAAATATGTCTACGAACATTAACGTTTATATTAAGTGCTAAATATTTATTGACATGTATTAGCGAGTGAAGGATGTGTTAGGATAACCCTGGGAGACCACCACCACCATCATCATCATCACAATCACAATCACCATCATCATAACCACCACCACCACCACCACCATAACCACCACAACCACCACCACCACGACCACCAACCAACACCACCAAAACCACCACCACCACCAACCACCACCACCACCTCTACCACCACCATCCACCACCACTATCCACCACCACCAACCACCACCACCACCACCAACCACCACCGCCAACCACCACCACCAACCACCACCACCAACTACCACCACTGTCACTAACACATTACCTAGCATAGTAACCCACAACCAGCTTAACTCACTACCCACCATACTCATCCACCACCAGCTTAACTCACTACCTAGCATACTCACCCAAAAGCAGATTTACTCAATACCCAACATACTTACCCATCACCAGCTTAACTCACTATCCGAAATATTCACCCACCACCAGCTTAACTCACTACCCAGCATACTCACCCTCCACCAGCTTAACTCACTACCCAGTATACTCACCCACCACCAGCTTAACTCACAACCCATCATACTCACCAACCACCAGCTTAACTCACTACTGAGCATATTCACCCACCACCAACTTAACTCACTACCCAGCATACTCACCTACCACCAGCTTAACTAACTTCAGGCATACTCACCTACCACCAGCTTAACTCACAACAAAGCATACTCACCAACCTCCGGCTTAACTCACTACCCTGGATACTCACCCACCACCAGCTTAACTCACTACCCAGAATACTCACCCTCCACCAGCTTAACTCACCACCCAGTATATTTACCTACCACCAGCCGAATTCATTACCCAGAATACTCACCCACCACCAGCTTCACTTATTACCCAGTATGTTCACCTACCACCAGCTTAATTCACTACCAAGCATAATCACCGACCACAAACTTAACTCACTACCCAGCATACTCACCAACCACCAACTTAACTTATTAAACAGCATACTCAACCACCACCAGTTTAACTCACTACCCAGCATACTCACGTACCACAAGCTTAAATCACTACCCATGATACTCACCTATCACCAGCTTGTTAGGTAAAACATATATGCAACAATTAGACAAACTTTATTCCGAAAAGTTTCGCCTACACAGTAGGCTTCTTCAGTCGAATACTGAAAATAGGCAGGAACAGTAGAGATGTGAAGACGATGTAATCAGTCCATCACCCTTGTAGTCGTAGAATTTGAGGTTGTCAGTCCCTCGGCCTGGAGAAGTTCAGTTCCATAGTCAGGAACTATCTGAAGATCAAGCGACAGTGCGGAGACTTAAATACTGTCGGAAGGAGAGGTGCAGAGTAGTAGTAGTAGTAGTAGTAGTGAGAATGTGACCACTGAGAGATCATGTCCCTCTCAGATCCAACCCTTCTCACTTGAAAAGCTTGTCCAAGGTGTTTTCTGTACCAAGATGCCATGTGTTGCAGTGTCTGACAAGATGAACATCAAAATGGTATACAATACCGACAGGTTGTTAGGTAAGACACATATGCAACAATTAGACAACTTTATTCCGAAACGTTTCGCCTACACAGTAGGCTTCTTCAGTCGAATACAGAAAATAGGCAGGAACAGTAGAGATGTGAAGACGATGTAATCAGTCCATCACCCTTGTAGTCGTAGAATTTGAGGTTGTCAGTCCCTCGGCCTGGAGAAGTTCAGTTCCATAGTCAGGAACTATCTGAAGATCAAGCGACAGTGCGGAGACTTAAATACTGTCGGAAGGAGAGGTGCAGAGTAGTAGTAGTAGTAGTAGTAGTAGTGAGAATGTGACCACTGAGAGATCATGTCCCTCTCAGATCCAACCCTTCTCACTTGAAAAGCTTGTCCAAGGTGTTTTCTGTACCAAGATGCCATGTGTTGCAGTGTCTGACAAGATGAACATCAAAATGGTATACAATACCGACAGGTTGTTAGGTAAGACACATATGCAACAATTAGACAACTTTATTCCGAAACGTTTCGCCTACACAGTAGGCTTCTTCAGTCGAATACAGAAAATAGGCAGGAACAGTAGAGATGTGAAGACGATGTAATCAGTCCATCACCCTTGTAGTCGTAGAATTTGAGGTTGTCAGTCCCTCGGCCTGGAGAAGTTCAGTTCCATAGTCAGGAACTATCTGAAGATCAAGCGACAGTGCGGAGACTTAAATACTGTCGGAAGGAGAGGTGCAGAGTAGTAGTAGTAGTAGTAGTAGTGAGAATGTGACCACTGAGAGATCATGTCCCTCTCAGATCCAACCCTTCTCACTTGAAAAGCTTGTCCAAGGTGTTTTCTGTACCAAGATGCCATGTGTTGCAGTGTCTGACAAGATGAACATCAAAATGGTATACAATACCGACAGGTTGTTAGGTAAGACACATATACAACAATTAGACAACTTTATTCCGAAACGTTTCGCCTACACAGTAGGCTTCTTCAGTCGAATACAGAAAATAGGCAGGAACAGTAGAGATGTGAAGACGATGTAATTAGTCCATCACCATTGTAGTCGTAGAATTTGAGGTTGTCAGTCCCTCGGCCTGGAGAAGTTCAGTTCCATAGTCAGGAACTATCTGAAGATCAAGCGACAGTGCGGAGACTTAAATACTGTCGGAAGGAGAGGTGCAGAGTAGTAGTAGTAGTAGTAGTAGTGAGAATGTGACCACTGAGAGATCATGTCCCTCTCAGATCCAACCCTTCTCACTTGAAAAGCTTGTCCAAGGTGTTTTCTGTACCAAGATGCCATGTGTTGCAGTGTCTGACAAGATGAACATCAAAATGGTATACAATACCGACAGGTTGTTAGGTAAGACACATATGCAACAATTAGACAACTTTATTCCGAAACGTTTCGCCTACACAGTAGGCTTCTTCAGTCGAATACAGAAAATAGGCAGGAACAGTAGAGATGTGAAGACGATGTAATCAGTCCATCACCCTTGTAGTCGTAGAATTTGAGGTTGTCAGTCCCTCGGCCTGGAGAAGTTCAGTTCCATAGTCAGGAACTATCTGAAGATCAAGCGACAGTGCGGAGACTTAAATACTGTCGGAAGGAGAGGTGCAGAGTAGTAGTAGTAGTAGTAGTAGTGAGAATGTGACCACTGAGAGATCATGTCCCTCTCAGATCCAACCCTTCTCACTTGAAAAGCATCTTGATGTTCATCTTGTCAGACACTGCAACACATGGCATCTTGGTACAGAAAACACCTTGGACAAGCTTTTCAAGTGAGAAGGGTTGGATCTGAGAGGGACATGATCTCTCAGTGGTCACATTCTCACTACTACTACTATTACACTAGCACCTCTCCTTCCGACAGTATTTAAGTCTCCGCACTGTCGCTTGATCTTCAGATAGTTCCTGACTATGGAACTGAACTTTCCAGGCCGAGGGACTGACAACCTCAAATTCTACGACTACAAGGGTGAGGACTGATTACATCGTCTTCACATCTCTACTGTTCCTCTATTTTCTGTATTCGACTGAAGAAGCCTACTGTGTAGGCGAAACGTTTCGGAATAAAGTTGTCTAATTGTTGCATATGTGTCTTACCTAACAACCTGTCGATATTGTATACCATTTTGATGTTCATCTTGTCAGACACTGCAACACATGGCGTCTTGGTACAGAAAACACCTTGGACAAGCTTTTCAAGTGAGAAGGGTTGGATCTGAGAGGGACATGATCTCTCAGTGGTCACATTCTCACTACTACTACTACTACTACTACTACTCTGCACCTCTCCTTCCGACAGTATTTAAGTCTCCGCACTGTCGCTTGATCTTCAGATAGTTCCTGACTATGGAACTGAACTTCTCCAGGCCGAGGGACTGACAACCTCAAATTCTACGACTGCAAGGGTGATGGACTGATTACATCGTCTTCACATCTCTACTGTTCCTGCCTATTTTCTGTATTCGACTGAAGAAGCCTACTGTGTAGGCGAAACGTTTCGGAATAAAGTTGTCTAATTGTTGCATATGTGTCTTACCTAACAACCTGTCGGTATTGTATACCATTTTGA
The DNA here is from genome assembly GCF_038502225.1 of Cherax quadricarinatus. Lineage (NCBI taxonomy): Eukaryota > Metazoa > Arthropoda > Malacostraca > Decapoda > Parastacidae > Cherax > Cherax quadricarinatus. The sequence continues at coordinate 347,501 of NW_027195116.1, forward strand.
TGTTCATCTTGTCAGACACTGCAACACATGGCATCTTGGTACAGAAAACACCTTGGACAAGCTTTTCAAGTGAGAAGGGTTGGATCTGAGAGGGACATGATCTCTCAGTGGTCACATTCTCACTACTACTACTACTACTACTACTACTCTGCACCTCTCCTTCCGACAGTATTTAAGTCTCCGCACTGTCGCTTGATCTTCAGATAGTTCCTGACTATGGAACTGAACTTCTCCAGGCCGAGGGACTGACAACCTCAAATTCTACGACTACAAGGGTGATGGACTGATTACATCGTCTTCACATCTTTACTGTTCCTGCCTATTTTCTGTATTCGACTGAAGAAGCCTACTGTGTAGGCGAAACGTTTCGGAATAAAGTTGTCTAATTGTTGCATATGTGTCTTACCTAACAACCTGTCGGTATTGTATACCATTTTGATGTTTATCACCAGCTTAATTCACTACCCAGCATACTCACCCACCACCAGCTTGACTCACTACACAGTATACTCACCCACCACCAGATTAACTCACTACCCAGTATGCTCACCCACCACCAACTTAACTTACTAAACAGCATACTCACCCACCACCAGCTTAACTCATTACCCAGCATACTCATCTACCACCAGCTCAACTCACTACCCAGCACACTCACCCACCACGAGCTTAACTCACTACAAAGCATTCTCACCCACCACCAGCTTAACTCACTACCCAGCACACTCAACCACCACCAGCTTAACTCACTACCCAGCATACTCACCCACCACTAGCATACTCACCCACCACCAGCTAAACTCACTACCCAGGATACTCACTGACCACCAGCTTAACTCACTACCCAGCATACTCACCCACCACCAGCTTAACTCACTACCCAGCATTCTCTCCCACCACCAGCTTAACTTACTACCCAGCATTCTCACAAACCACCAGCTAAACTCACTACCCAGAATAATCACCCCCACCAGCTTAACTTACTTACCAGCATACTCACCCACAACCAGCTTAACACACTACCCAGCATTCTCACCCACCACCAGCTTAACTCACTAACCAGCATACTCACCTACAACCAGCTTAACTTACTACCCAGCATACTCACCCACCACAAGCTTAACTCACTTCCAAGAATACTCACCCACCACCAGCTTAACTCACTACCAAGCATGCTCACCCACCACCATCTTAACTTACTTCCCAGCATACTCATTAACCACCAGCTTTACTTACTACCCATCATACTCACCCACCAGGAGCTTAACTTACTACCCAGCATACTCACCCCCCACCAGCTTAACACACTACCCAGCATGCTCGCCTACCACCAGCTTAACTTGCTACCCAGCATGCTCACCCACAACCAGCTTACCTTACTACCAAGCATATTCACAAACCATCACCTTAACTTACTACCAAGCATATTCACCCACCATCAGTTTAACTTACTTCTAAGCATATTCACCCACCTCAAGCTTAAATTACAACCATGCAGCTCATTTCCCTGCATACCCATCACTTCCTCAAGTAACTACCCAGCATACCCATCACCAGCACAACTAAATACCCATCATACCCCCACGAGCTTAACTCACTACCCATCACACTCACCTAGATCAGCTTAACTCACTACCCATCATACCATACACCAGCCCAACTCACTACCCAGCATACTCACTCCACCACCAGCTTAACTCACTACCCAGCCTTCTCACCCACAACCAGCTCAACTCACTACCCAGCTTAATCACCCACCACCAGCTTAACTAGCTTCCCGGCACACTCATCCACAAACAGCTCAAATAACAACACAGCATACTAATCCACCACAAGCTAAACTCACTACCCAGCATATCACCCACAGCCAGTTCAACTCACAACCTAGCATACTCACCCACCACCAGCTTACCTCAATACCCTGTATACTCATCCACCACTAGCTTAACTCACTACCCAGCATACTCACCCACCACCAGCTTAGCTCTCTACGCAGCATACTCACCCACTACCAGCTTAACTCATTACCCAGCATTCTCATCCACCATCAGCTGAACTCATTACCCAGCATACTCACCCACAACCTGCTCAACTCATTACCCAGCATACTCACGAAGCACAAGCTTAACTCATTACCCAGCATACTCACACACCACCAGCTTAACTCACTACACAACATACTCACCCACCAACAGCTTAAGTCACTACCCATCATGCTCACCCACCACCAGCTTAACTTACTACCAAGCATATTTTCCCCCCACCAGCTTAACTCACTACCCAGCATACTCACCCACAACCAGCTTAACTCACTACCCAGCATACTCACCTACCTCCAGCTTAACTTACTACCTAGCATGCTCACCCACCAGCAGCTTAACTCACTACCCAGCATGCTTACCCACCACCAGCTTATCTTGCTACCAAGCATATTTTCCCACCACCAGCTTAACTTACAACCCATCATACTCACCCTCCACCAGGTTAACTCACTACCCAGCATACTCACCTACCACCAGCTTAACTTACTACCCAGCATGCTCACCAACCACCAGCTTAACTTACTACCAAGCATATTCTCCAACCACCAGCTTAACTTTCTACCAAGCATATTCTCCGACCACTAGCTTAACTTACTACCAAGCATACTCACCCACCACCAGTTCAACTTATTTCCCTGCATAACCATCAATACCTCAAGTAACTACCTAGCACACTCACCCACAACCAGCTCAACTCACTACCCATCATTCACACCCACAACCAGCATAACTCACTACCCATCTTACTCACCCCATCACCAGCTTAACTCACTACCCATCATACTCAGCCCTCCAACAGTGTAACTCACTACCCAGCATACTCATCCGCCACCAGCTTAACTCACTACAAAGAATGCTCACCCACAACCAGCTTAACTAATTTCCCAGCATACTCACCCACCACCAGCTGAAGTCTTTACTCAGCATACTCAACCACAAACAGATTACCTCACTACCCAGCATACTCATCCACCACCTGCTTAGCTCACTACCCAGCATACTCACGCACAACCAGCTCATCTCACTATCCAGCATACTCACCCACCATCAGCTTAGCACAATACCCAGCATAGTCACCAACCACCAGCCGAACTCACTACCCAGCATACCCACCACGAGCTTAACTCACTACCTAGGATACTCACCTCCAACAGCTTAACTCACTACCCGTCATACCTACCACCAGCTCAACTCACTACCCTGCATACTCGCAGGGCACCAGCTTAACTCACTACCCATCAATCATATGCACCGCCAGCTTAACTCACTTCCCAGCTTACTCACCCACAACTAGCTCAACTCACAACCCAGCATACTCACCCACCACCAGCTTAACTCAGTACCTAGGATACTCACCCACGGCCAGTTTAACTCATTACCCAGCATACTCACCCACCAGCAGCTTAACTTACTACCCAGAATACTCACCCACCACCAGCTTAACTCATTACCCAGCATACTCACACACCACCAGCAGAACTCTTTACCCAGCATACTCAACGCAACCAGTTCTACTCAATAATCAGCATACTCACCCACCTCCATCTTAACTCACTACCCAGCATACTCACCCACCACCTGCTTTACTCACTACCCAGCATATATACCCAGCATACTCATCCTCCACCTGCTTAGCTCACTACCCAGCATACTCACCCACAACCAGCTCAACTCACTATCTAGCATTCTCACCTACCACCAGCATAACTCACTACCAGCATACTGACCCACCGCCAGCTTAACTCACTACTAAGCATATTCTCCCTCCACCAGCTTAACACACTACCCAGCATGCTCACCCTCCACCAGCTAAACTTACTACCAAGCATATTCACGCACCACAAGCTTAACTTACTACCAAGCATACTCACCCACCACCAGTTCAACTCATTTCCTTGCATACCCATCACTACCTCAACTAACTACCCAGCTCACTCACCCACAACCAGCTCAACTCGCTACCCATCATACTCACTCACCACCAGGTTAACTCACTAAACAGCATACCCATCACCAGCTCAACTCACTACCAAGCATACCCCCCACGAGCTTAACTCACTACCCATCACAGTCACCTGGATCAGCATAACTCACTACCCATCATACCTACCACCAGCTCAACTCCCTACCCATCGTACTCACCCACCGTCAAATCAACTCACTACCCGGCATACTCATCCACCACCAGCTTAACTCACTACCTAGCATACTCACCCAAAAGCAAATTTACTCAATACCCAACATACTTACCCATCACCAGCTTAACTCACTATCCGCCATATTCACCCACCACCAGCTTAACTCACAACCCAGCATACTCACCAACCACTGGCTTAACTCACTACCGAGCATATTCACCCACCACCAACTTAACTCACTACCCAGCATACTCACCTACCACCAGCTTAACTAACTTCCAGCATACTCACCTACCACCAGCTTAACTCACAACAAAGCATACTCACCAACCTCCAGCTTAACTCACTACCAAGGATACTCACCCACCACCAGCTTAACTCACTACCCAGAATACTCACCCTCCACCAGCTTAACTCACTACCCAGCATACTTACCTACCACCAGCCGAATTCATTACCCAGAATACTCACCCACCACCAGCTTGACTCATTACCCAGTATATTCACCGACCACAAACTTAACTCACTACCCAGCATACTCACCAACCACCAACTTAAATTATTAAACAGCATACTCAATCACCACCAGTTTAACTCACTACCCAGCATACTCACGTACCACAAGCTTAAATCACTACCCATGATACTCACCTATTACCAGCTTAATTCACTACCCACCATACTCACCCACCACCATCTTGACTCACTACACAGCATACTCACCCACCACCAGATTAACTCACTAACCAGTATGCTCACCCACCACCAACTTAACTTACTAAACAGCATACTCATCCACCACCGGCTTAACTCATTACCCAGCATACTCACCTACCACCAGCTCAACTCACTACCCAGAACACTCACCCACCATCAGCTTAACTCGCTACAAAGCATTCTCACCCACCACCAGCTTAACTCACTACCCAGCACACTCAACCACCACCAGCTTAACTCACTACCCAGCATACTCACCCACCACCAGCTTAACTCACTACCCAGGATACTCACTGACCACCAGCTTAACTCACTACCCTGCATACTCACCCACCACCAGCTTAACTTACTACCCAGCATACTCACCCACCACCAGCTTAATTCACTACCCAGCATGCTCACCCACCACCAGCTTAACTCACTACCCAGCATACTCACCCACCACCAGCTTAACTCACTACCCAGCATCCTTACCCACCAAAGCTTAACTCACTACCCAGCATACTCACCCACCACCAGCTTAACTCACTACCCAGCATGCTCACCCATCACAAGCTTAACTTACTACCCAGCATTCTCTCCCACCTCCAGCTTAACTTACTACCCAGCATTCTCTCCCACCACCAGCTAAACTCACTACCCAAAATAATCACCCCCCACCAGCTTAACTTACTTACCAGCATACTCACCCACAACCAGCTTAACACACTACCCAGCATTCTCACCCACCAATGGCTTAACTCACTAACCAGCATACTCACCTACCACAAGCTTAACTTACTACCCAGCATACTCACACACCACCAGTTTAACTTACTACCCAGCATACTCACCCACCAAAAGCTTAACTCACTTCCAAGAATACTCACACACCACCAGCTTAACTCACTACCCAGCATACTCACCCACCACCAGCCTAACTCACTACCCAGCATACTCACCTACCTCCAGCTTAACTTACTACCTAGCATGCTCACCCACCACCAGCTTAACTCACTACCCATCATGCTTACCCACCACCAGCTTAACTTGCTACCAAGCATATTTTCCCACCACCAGCTTAACTTACTACCCATCATACTCACCCTCCACCAAGTTAACTCACTACCCAGCATACTCACCTACCACCAGCTTAACTTACTACCCAGCATGCTCACCAACCATCAGCTTAAGTTACTACCAAGAATATTCTCCAACCACCAGCTTAACTTTCTACCAAGCATATTCTCCAACCACAAGCTTAACTTACTACCAAGCATACTCACCCACCACCAGTTCAACTTATTTCACTGCATACCCATCACTACCTCAAGTAACTACCCAGCACACTCACCCACAACCAGCTCAACTCACTACCAATCATACACACCCACAACCAGCATAACTCACTGCCCATCTTACTCACCCCATCACCAGCCAAACTCACTACCCAGCATACTCATCCGCCACCAGCTTAACTCACTACCAAGAATCCTCACCCACAACCAGCTTAACTTATTTCCCAGCATACTCACCCACCACCAGCTGAAGTCTTTACTCAGCATACTCAACCACAAACAGATTAACTCACTACACAGCATACACATCCACCACCTGCTTAGCTCACTACCCAGTATACTCACGCACAACCAGCTCATCTCACTATCCAGCATACTCACCCACCATCGGCTTAGCTCAATACCGAGCATAGTCACCAACCACCAGCTGAACTCACTACCCAGCATACCCACCACGAGCTTAACTCACTACCTAGCATACTCACCTCCAACAACTTAACTCACTACCCGTCATACCTACCAACAGCTCAACTCACTACCCTGCATACTCGCAGGGCACCAGCTTAACTCACTACCCATCAATCATATGCACCGCCAGCTTAACTCACTTTCCAGCTTACTCACCCACAACTAGCTTAACTCACAACCCAGCATACTCACCTACCACCAGTTTAACTCAGTACCTAGGATACTCACCCACGACCAGTTTAACTCATTACGAAGCATACTCACCCACCAGCAGCTTAACTCACTACCCAGAATACTCACCCACCACCAGCAGAACTCAATACCCAGCATACTCACCCACAACCAGCTCAACTCAATAATCAGCATACTCACCCACCTCTATCTTAACTCACTCCCCAAATACTCAACCACAAACGGCTTAACTCACTACCCAGCATACTCACCCACCACCTGCTTTACTCACTACCCAACATATATACCCAGCATACTCACCCTCCACCTGCTTAGCTCACTACCCAGCATACTCACCCACAACCAGCTCAACTCACTATCCAGCATACTCACCCAACACCAGCTTAACTCACTACCGAGCATACTCACCCACAACCAGCACAACTCACTATCTAGCATGCTCACCCACCACGGGCATAACTCACTACCCAGCATACTGACCCACCGCCAGCTTAACTCACTACTAAGCATCACCCTCACCAGCTTCACTACCAGCTCTCACCCAACAGCTTAATACTACCCAGCATGCTCACCCACCACCAGCTTAACTTACTACCAAGCAGCTTAATTACACCAAGCATATTCACCCACCACCAGCTTAACTTACTACCAAGCATATTCACCCACCACAAGCTTAACTTACTACCAAGCATACTCACCCACCACCAGTTCAACTAATTTCCCTGCATACCCATCACTACCTCAACTAACTACCCAGCACACTCACCCACAACCAGCTCAACTCGCTACCCAACATACTCACTCACCACCAGCTTAACTCACTAAACAGCATACCCATCACCAGCTCAATTCACTACCCATCGTACTCACCCACCGCCAACTCAACTCACTACCCGGCATATTCACCCAACCAACAGCTTAACTCACTACCCAGCATACTCACCCACAACCAGCTCAACTCACTACCCATCTTACTCACCCACCACCAGCTCAACTCACTACCCGGCATACTCATCCACCACCAACCCAGCTACTAACTCACTACCAGCATACTCACCCACACATCAGCAACCAGTTCAACTCATACCCACCATACTCACCCACCACCAGCTTAACTCACTACCCTGCATACTCATCCACCACCAGCTTAACTCAAAACCCAGCATACTCATCCACCACTAGCTTAACTCACTACCCAGCATACTCACCCACCACCAACTCTTAACAGCATACTACCTATCAGCATACTCACCCAGTATACCACCAGCTTAACTCAACTTCCAGCATACTCACCTTAACCACCAGCTTAACTCACTTAACACTAAGCATACTCACAAACCACCAGCTTAACTCACTACCCAGCATGGCTTAATACTCACCCACCACCAGCTTAACTCACTACCCAGCATACTCACCCACCACTAGCTTAACTCACTACCCAGCATACTCACCTACCACCAGCTTAACTTTCTCATACTACCCAGCTTAATACTCACCCACCACCAGCTTCACTCATACTACCCAGTATATTCACCGACCACCAAAGCTTAACTCACTACCCAGCATACTCACCAACCACCAGCTTAACTTATTACCCAGCATACTCACCCACCACCAGTTTAACTCACTACCCAGCATACTCACCCACCACAAGCTTAAATCACTACCCAGCATACTCACCCAACCAGCTTAATTCACTACCCACCATACTCACCCACCACCAGCTTAACTCACTACCCAGCATACTCACCCACCACCAGATTAACTCACTACCCAGTATGCTCACCCACCACCAACTTAACTTACTACCCAGCATACTCATCCACCACCAGCTTAACTCATTACCCAGCATACTCACCTACCACCAGCTCAACTCACTACCCAGCACACTCACCCACCATCAGCTTAACTCGCTACAAAGCATACTCACCCACCACCAGCTTAACTCACTACCCAGCACACTCAACCACACACCAGCTCAACTCACTACCCAGCATACTCACCCACCACCAGCTTAACTCACTACCCAGCATACCCATACTCACTGACCACCAGCTTAACTCACTACCCTGCATACTCACCCACTACTAGCATAACTCACTACCCAGCATACTCACCCACCACCAACTCAACTCACTACCCAGCATACTCACCCACCACTAGCTTAACTCACTACCCAGCAAACTCACCCGCCATCAACTTAACTCACTACACAGCATACTCCCCACCACCAGCTGAACTCACTACCCAGCATACTCACCCACCACCAGCTCAAACTCACTACCCAGCATGCTCACCCCACCAGCTTAACTTACTACCAGCATACTCACCAACAACCAGCTTAACTTACTACCCAGCATACTCACCCACCACCAGCTAAACTATACTACCCTTCATACTCATCCCCCCACCAGCTTAACTTACTACCAGCATACTCACCCACCACCAGCTTAACACACTACCCAGCATCTCACCCACCAGCTTAACTCACTAACCAGCATACTCACCTACCACAAGCTTAACTTACTACCCAGCATACTCACACATTACCAGCTTAACTTACTACCCAGCATACTCACCCACCACAAGCTTAACTCACTTCCAAGAATACTCACACACCACCAGCTTAACTCACTACCCAGCATACTCACCCACCAACAGCTTAAGTCACTACCCATCATGCTCACCCACCACCAGCTTAACTTACTACCAAGCATATTTTCCCCCCACCAGCTTAACTCACTACCCAGCATACTCACCCACCACCAGCTTAACTCACTACCCAGCATACTCACCTACCTCCAGCTTAACTTATTACCTAGCATGCTCACCCACCACCAGCTTAACTCACTACCCATCATGCTTACCCACCACCAGCTTAACTTGCTACCAAGCATATTTTCCCACCACCAGCTTAACTTACTACCCATCATACTCACCCTCCACCAAGTTAACTCACTACCAAGCATACTCACCCTCCACCAGCTTAACACACTACCCAGCATGCTCATCCACCACCAGCTTAACTTACTACCCTGCATATTCCCAAACCACCAGATTAACTTACTACCAAGCATATTCACCCACCACAAGCTTAACTTACTACCAAGGATTTTTACCCACCACCAGTTCAACTCATTTCCCTGAATACCCATCACTACCTCAACTAACTACCCAGCACACTTACCCTCAACTAGCTCAACTCACTACCCATCATACACACCCACAACCAGCATAACTCACTGCCCATCTTACTCACCCCATCACCAGCTCAACTCACTACCCATCATACTCACCCACAACCAGCGTAACTCACTACCCAGCATACTCATCCGCCACCAGCTTAACTCACTACCAAGAATACTCACCCACCACCAGCTTAACTTATTACTCACCCCAGCATACTCACCCACCACCAGCTGAACTCTTTACCCAGCATACTCAACCACAAACAGACTAACTCACTACCCAGCATACTCATCCACCACCTGCTTAGCTCACTATCCAGCATACTCACCCACAACCAGCACATCTCACTATCCAGCATACTCACCCTCCATCAGCTTAGCTCACTACCCAGCATAGTCACCAACCACCAGCTGAACTCACTACCCAGCATACCCACCACGAGCTTAACTCACTACCTAGCATACTCACCTCCAACAGCTTAACTCACTGCCCATCACGCCTACCACCAGCTCAACTCACTACCCATCATACTCACCAACAGACAACTCAACTCACTACCCTGCATACTCACAGAGCACCAGCTTAACTCACTACCCATCAAACACATGCACCGCCAGCTTAAGTCACTGCCCAGCTTACTCACCCACAACTAGCTCAACTCACTACCTAGGATACTCACCCACCACCAGCTTAACTCATTACCCAGCATACTCACCCACCAGCAGCTTAACTCATTACCCAGCATACTCACCCACCAGCAGCTTAACTCACTACCCAGAATACTCACCCACCACCAGCAGAACTCAATACCCAGCATACTCAACGCAACCAGCTCTACTCAATAATCAGCATACTCACCCACCTCCATCTTAACTCACTACCCAGAATACTCAACCACAAACAGCTTAACTCAGTACCCAGCATACTCACCCACCACCTGCTTTACTCACTACCCAGCATATATACCCAGCATACTCACCCTCCACCTGCTTAGCTCACTACCCAGCATACTCACCCACAACCAGCTCAACTCACTATCCAGCATACTCACCCACCACTAGCTTAACTCACTACCGAGCATACTCACCCACAACCAGCACAACTCACTATCTAGCATACTCACCCACCACCAGAATAACTCACTACCAGCATACTGACCCACCGCCAGCTTAACTCACTACTAAGCGTATTCACCCTCCACCAGCTTAACACACTACCCAGCATTCTCACCCACCACCAGCTTAACTTACTACCCTGCATGCTCACCCACCACCAGCTTAACTTACTACCAAGCATATTCACCCACCATCAGCTTAACTTACTACCAAGCATATTCACCCACCACCAGCTTCAACTTACTACCAAGCTATCACCCACCACAAGCTTAACTTACTACCAAGCATACTCACCCACCACCAGTTCAACTCATTTCCCTGCATACCCATCACTACCTCAACTAACTACCCAGCTCTCTCACCCACAACCAGCTCAACTCGCTACCCATCATACTCAATCACCACCAGGATAACTCACTAAACAGCATACCCCCCACGAGCTTAACTCACTACCCATCACACTTACCTCGATCAGCTGAACTCACTACCCATCATACCTGCAACCAGCTCAACTCACTACCCAGCTTAATCACCCACCACCAGCTTAACTAGCTTCCCGACAGCTACTCATCCACAAACAGTTCAACTCAAATAACAACCCAGCATACTAATCCACTACCAGCTAAACTCACTACCCAGCATATCACCCACAACCAGTTCAACTCAACCCAGCATACTCACCTACCACCAGCTTAACTCACTACCCAGCATACTCACCCACCACCAGTTCAACTCCCTACCCTGCATACTCATCCACCACTAGCTTAACTCAATACCCAGCATACTCACCCACTATCTGCTTAACTCATTACACAGCATACTCATCCACTATCAGCAGAACTCATTACCCAGTATACTCACCTTTAACCTGCTCAACTCATTACCCGGCACACTCACGAATCACAACCTTAACTCATTACCCAGCATGCTCACACCCCTCCTGCTTAACTCACTACCCAGTATACTCACAAACCACCAGCTAAACTCACTACCCAGCATGCTCACCCCACCAGCTTAACTTACTTACCAGCATACTCACCCACAACCAGCTTAACACACTACCCAGCATGCTCACCCACCACCAGCTTAACTCACTAACCAGCATACTCACCTACCACAAGCTTAACTTTCTACCCAGCATACTCACACACCACCAGCTTAACTTACTACCCAGCATACTCACCCACCACTGGCTTAACTCACTTCCAAGCATACTCACCCACCACCAGCTTAACTCACTACCAAGCATGTTCATCCACCACAAGCTTAACATACTTCCCAGCATACTCACCAACCACCAGCTTAACTTAATACCCAGCATACTCACCCACCACAAGTTAAACTCTCTACCCAGCATACTCACCCACCAGGAGCTTAAATTACTACCCAGCATACTCACCCAACAGGAGCTTAAATTACTACCCAGCATACTCACCCCCCACCAGCTTAACACACTACCCAGCATGCTCACCCACCACCAGCTAAACTTACTACACATCATACTCACCCACCACTAGCTAAACTCACCACCAAGCATTCACCCTCCACCAGCTTAACACACTACCCAGCATACTCACCCACCACCAGCTTAACCTACTACCCAGCATGCTCACCCACCACCAGCTTAACTTACTACCAATCATATTCATAAACCACCAGCTTAACTTACTACAAAGCATATTCACCCACCACAAGCTTAACTTACTACCAAGCATACTCACCCACCACAAGTTCAACTCATTCCCCTGCATACCCATCACTACCTCAACTAACTACTCAGCACACTCACCCACAACCAGCTCAACTCGCTACCCAACATACTCACCCACCACCAGCTTAACTCACTACCCAGCATACCCATCACCGGCTCAACTCACTACCCATCATACCCCCCACGAGCTTAACTCACTACCCATCACACTCACCTCTATCAGCTTAACTCACTACTCATCAAACCTTCCACCAGCTCAACTCACTACCCATCATACTCACCCACCGCCAACTCAACTCTCTGCCCAGCATACTCACCCCACCACCAGCTTAACTAACTACCCAGCATACTCACCCACAACCAGCTCAACTCACTACCCAGCTTAATCACCCACCACCAGCTTAACTAGCTTCTCGGCATACTCATCCACAAACAGCTCAAATAACAACTCAGCATACTAATCCACCACCAGCTAAACTCACTACTCAGCATATCACCCACAACCAGTTCAACTCACAACCCAGCATACTCACCCACCACCAGCTTAACTATATACCCTTCATACTCATCCACCACTAGCTTAACTCTCTACCCAGCATACTCACCCACCACCAGCTTAGCTCTCTACGCAGCATTCTCACCCACTTCCAGCTAAACTCATTACCCAGCATACTCATCCACCATCAGCTGAACTCATTACCCAGCATACTCACCCACAACCTGCTCAACTCATTACCCAGCATACTCACTAAGCACAAGCTTAACTCATTAACCAGCATATTCACACACCACCTGCTTAACTTACTACCTAGCATACTCACCCACCACCAGCTTAAGTCACTACCCATCATGTTCTCCCACAACCAGCTTAACTTAATACCAAGCATATTTTCCCACCACCAGCTTAACTCACTACCCAGCATACTCACCCACCACCAGCTTAACTCACTACCCAGCATACTCACCTACCACCAGCTTAACTTACTACCTAGCATACTCACCCACCACCAGCTTAACTCACTACCCAGCATGCTCGCCCACCACCAGCTTAACTTGCTACCATGCATATTTTCCCACCACCAGCTTAACTTACTATCCATCATACTCACCCACCACCAGGTTAACTCACTACCCAGCATGCTCACCTACCACCAGCTTAACTTACTACCCAGAATATTCACCCACCACCAGCTTAACTTACTACCAAGCATATTCACCAACCACCAGCTTAACTTTCTACCAAGCATATTCACCCACCACAAACTTAACTTACTACCAAGCATACTCACCCACCACCAGTTCAACTCATTTCCCTGCATACCCATCACTACCTCAAGTAACTACCCAGCACACTCACCCACAACCAGCTCAACTCACTACCCATCATACTCATTCTACTCCAGCCTAACGCACTATGCAGTATACTCACCCCACCACCAGCTCAACTCACTACCCATCAGGCACACCCACAACCAGCATAACTCACTACCCATCATACTCACCCCTCCACCAGCTTAACTCACTACCGAGCATACTCACCCACCACCAGCTGAACTCTTTACTCAGCATACTCACCCACATCCAGTTCAACTCAATATCCAGGACACTCACCCAGCAGCTTAACTCACTACCCAGGATATTCAACCAAAAACAGATTAACTCACTACCCAGCATACTCATCCACCACCTAATTAGCTCACTACCCAGCATACTCACCCACAACCAGCTCATCTCACTATCCAGCATACTCACCCACCATCAGCTTAGCTCACTACCCAGCATAGTCACCAACCACAAGCTGAACTCACTACACAGCATACCCAAGACGAGCTTAACTCACTACCTAGCATACTCACCTCCAACTGCTTAACTCACTACCCATCATACCTACCACCAGCTCAACTCACTACCCATCATACTCACCAATGGACAACTCAACTCACTACCCAGCATACTCACAGGGCACCTGCTTAACTCACTACCCATCAAACACATGCACTGCCAGCTTAACTCACTTCCCAGCTTACTCACCCACAACTAGCTCAACTCACAACCCAGCATACTCACCCACCACCGGCTTAACTCTATACCTAGGATACTCACCCACCACCAGCTAAACTCATTACCCAGCATGCTCACCCACCACCAGCTTAACTCACTACCCAGCATACTCACCCACCACCAGCTTAACTCATTACCCAGCATACTCACCCACCACCAGCTGAACTCATTACTCAGCATACTCACCCACAACCAGCTCAACTCACTACCCAGCATACTCACCCACCACCTGCTTTACTCACTACCCGGCATATATACCCAACATTCTCACCCAACACCTGCTTAGCTCACTACCCAGGATACTCACCCACAACCAGCTCAATTCACTGTCCAGCATACTCACCCACCACAAGCTTAACTCACTACCGTGCATACTCACCCACAACCAGCTCAACTCACTATCTAGCATACTCACCCACCACCAGCATAACTCACTACCAGCATACTGACCCTCCGCCAGGTTAATTCATTACCCAGCATAATCACCCACAACGTGCTCAACTCACTATTAGCATGCTCACTCACCAACAGCTTAACTCACTACCCATCATACCCATCACCTGCCAAACTCACTTCCCAGCATACGCAACACGAGCTTAACCCACGACCCAGCATACCTTCATCAGCTTAACTCACTACCCATCATACCTACCACCAGCTCAACTCACTACCCATCATACTAACCCACTGCTAACTCAAATCACTACCCAGCATACTCACCCAGCACCAGCATTACACAGTACCCATCAAACACACCCAACACCAGCATAACTCACTACCCAGCTTACTCATCCTCCACCAGCTCAACTCATTACCCAGCATACTCACCCAATACCAGTTTAAACCACTTCACAGAATACTCACGCACCACCAGCTTAACTTACTACCCAGCATATTCTCCCACCTCCAGCTTAACTCACTTCCAAGCATACTCACCCACCACCAGCTTAACTCACTACCAAGCATGCTCACCCACCACCAGCTTAACTTAGTTCCCAGCATACTCACCAACCACCAGCTTAACTTACTACCCAGTATACTCACCCACCACAAGTTAAACTCACTACCCAGCATACTCACCCACCAGGAGCTTAACTTACTACACAGCATATTCACCCCCACCAGCTTAACACACTACCCAGCATGCTCACCCACCACCAGCTTAACTTACTCACAGCATACTCGCCCACCACTAGCTAAACTCACTACCAAGCATACTCACCCTCCACCAGCTTTACTTACTACCAAGCATATTAACCCACCACCAGCTTAACTTACTACCAAGCATACTCACCCACCACCAGTTCAACTCATTTCCCTACATGCCCATCACTACCTCAACTAACTACCTAGTACACTCACCCACAACCAGCTCAACTAGCTACTAAACATACTCACCCACCACCAGCTTAACTCACTACCCAGCATACCCATCACCAGCTCAACTCACTACCCAGCATACCCCCCACGAGCTTAACTCACTACCCATCACACTTACCTCGATCAGCTTAAGGGGAATCCCCTTAAAAAATATTCGACGTCTTTATTTATGAACCGATTACATTCATTTTTGGTGTACTATTAGAAGCTTATATCGAGTATGCTCTGCTGAAGTTTCAAAAATATCGGCCAAAAAGGAAATGAAATATGCAAAATTTACGAAAAATTACATTTGGCAGGGGACCTGTACTTAGTGGTACTTGGAAAAGTGGTTTTGACTCTTTCTGCTGATAGAACACTTCTAATTCCATCATTTTAAAGAGTAAAATTATATAATAACTCTTATCTTCATGCTAAAAAAAATAAAGTTTCATAACTTTTTTGACATTTTGGAAGATGTCGGTCTTGTTCCCCACACAAATCTGAAAATATTTGGGATAGTTCAGATAGGTACCATACAACTTGTAAAGCAATCATTCTTCTATGTTTGTTGTGAAAATCAAGTCAATTCATTCATAAATAAGGATGCAATCACCCTAAATAGGTAAATAAGTTACTTTCGAGATTCGTCATTCTCTCCCACCGCCAACTCAACTCACTACCCAGCATACTCACCCCACCACCAGCTTAACTCACTACCCAGCATAGTCACCCACAACCAGCTCAACTCACTACCCAGCTTAATCACCCACCACCAGCTTAACTCACTACCCAGCATAGTCACCCACAACCAGCTCAACTCACTACCCAGCATATCACCCACAACCAGTTCAACTCACAACCCAGCATACTCACCTACCACCAGCTTAACTCAATACCCTGCATACTCATCCACCACTAGCTTAACTCTCTACCCAGCATACTCACCCACCATCAGCTTAGCTCTCTACACAGCATACTCACTCACTACCAGCTGAACTCACTACCCAGTATACCTACCCATCACCTGCTTAACTCACTACCCAGCATACTCACCCACCACCAGTTCAACTCCCTACCCAGCATACTCACCCACCACCAGTTCAACTCACTACATAGCATTCTCACCCACCACCAACTTAACTCAATACCCAGCATACTCACCACCACCTGCTTAACTCACTACTCAGCATAATCACCCACCACCTGCTTAACTCACTACCAAGCATACTCTCCCATCACCTGCTTAACTCACTACCCATCATACTCACCTATCACCTGCTTAACTCACTACCCAATATACTCACCCTCGACCAGCTCAACTCTCTACCCAGCTTACTCGCCCGCCACCAGCTGAACTCACTTCCCAGCATATCTACCCATCACCTGCTTAACTCACTACCCTGCATACTCACCCACCGCCAGTTCAACTCACTAACCAGCATACTCACGCACCACCTGCTTAACTCACTACCCAGCATACTCATCCACCACCAGTTCAACTCACTACCCAGCATACTCACCCACCAGCATTACTGTAACTAACCAATTTCCCGGCTTAGTAACCCACTTCCAAAACCCACTCCCCAGCATAACCCACCACATACAACCTACACTACAACATTCCTACTCAGCCCCACTATATCACTCCTCCAGATAAGTCTCTCACCTTTAGTAACAAATAAAGAAAGAATCGAGTGTGGTTGACCTCCCTCAGAAAATAAAAGTCCTCTTAACCCAGACGTTCTTTGGATCTTCGAAGTCAGTAAGTGGATTATTTTCATATTATTCATCGTGCGGGAATTTCATGTTTATTGCGAGGTAATGAATGTCTGCTCCAGTTCACAAGCACCAAGAAACCTGCCAGGAAGACTGAACGGACATGCTTAATGTCGTGAGTCAAAGATGTTAGTAAGGGAAAGCTTGCATGTGTCTTATATTTTCTTTTAACAAACAACTTTATTTCTATCAGCAGTATCCGAGAATGAAGTTTACTTATATTAAAATATTGTTAAGCACAAAGAAAGCCACTAACATGAGGTGCATTTTGGGCAGAAATATATAAAGATCAGTCCTGGGTTTACGTTGATCTTTTAAAGAAACTGGAGATCCATATTCACCTCCTCAACAGATATCTAAAATTTTTAATTTTAAAGAGACGTTGAGCATCGCCTAGTTTACTGTTTGTGTTTCGTCGTATGTAACCTAAGATCGCTACATGTAAGTGACATGTTTCGTCGTATGTAACCTAAGATCGCTACATGTAAGTGACATGTTTCGTCGTATGTAACCTAAGATCGCTACATGTAAGTGACATGTTTCGTCGTATGTAACCTAAGATCGCTACATGTAAGTGACATGTTTCGTCGTATGTAACCTAAGATCGCTACATGTAAGTGACATGTTTCGTCGTATGTAACCTAAGTTCGCTACATGTAAGTGACATGTTTCATCGTGTGTAACCTAAGATCGCTACATGTAAGTGACATGTTTCGTCGTATGTTACCTAAGATCGCTACATGTAAGTGACATGTTTCGTCGTGTGTAACCTAAGATCGCTACATGTAAGTGACATGTTTCGTCGTATGTAACCTAAGATCGCTACATGTAAGTGACATGTTTCGTCGTATGTAACCTAAGATCGCTACATGTAAGTGACATGTTTCGTCGTATGTAACCTAAGATCGCTACATGTAAGTGACATGTTTCGTCGTATGTAACCTAAGATCGCTACATGTAAGTGACATGTATATGGAAAAAAAAATCTTTTATCTTCACCCTGACATCCGGCGAAATAAAGAGAAAATTATTTAATTCTAGGACTGAATTTTACACAGGACGTCAAAACAGATAAACTATTAGCGGATGGTCACGATTCTTGTTTCCTTAAGTTACATCAGTTCTTTGATCATCTAGGTAGTCAGAGGACGTGCATGTGACTGTCACTAGACAAACTTGATCTTTCTAAGTTGCTGTCAAGATGAACTGCACATTCCCTCCGCCAGGTATCTCAAGTTGGATCACTGCTGCTACCTATCACATGAGTGTCATAAGCTTTCTTGGGACTGTAGGTGAGTGCGAGCGAAGTGGAGGTGATATTATTACGTTCTCAGTGTATGCCTGGTGAGAAGCACACCTCTCAGTGTATACCTGGTGAGATGTACACCTCTCAGTGTATACCTGGTGAGATGTACACCTCTCAGTGTATACCTGGTGAGATGTACACATCTCAGTGTATACCTGGTGAGATGTACACCTCTCAGTGTATACCTGGTGAGATGTACACATCTCAGTGTATACCTGGTGAGATGTACACCTCTCGGTGTATACCTGGTGAGATGTACACCTCTCAGTGTATACCTGGTGAGATGTACACCTCTTAGTGTATACCTGGTGAGATGTACACCTCTCAGTGTATACCTGGTGAGATGTACACCTCTCAGTGTATACCTAGTGACATGTACACCTCTTAGTGTATACCTGGTGAGATGTACACCTCTCAGTGTATACCTGGTGAGATGTACACCTCTCAGTGTATACCTGGTGAGATGTACACCACTCAGTGTATACCTGGTGAGATGCACACCTCTTAGTGTATACCTGGTGAGATGCACACCTCTTAGTGTATACCTGGTGAGATGTACACCTCTCAGTGTATACCTGGTGAGATGCACACCTCTCAGTGTATACCTGGTGAGATGTACACCTCTCAGTGTATACCTGGTGAGATGCACACCTCTCAGTGTATACCTGGTGAGATGTACACCTCTTAGTGTATACCTGGTGAGATGCACACCTCTTAGTGTATACCTGGTGAGATGTACACCTCTCAGTGTATACCTGGTGAGATGCACACCTCTCAGTGTATACCTGGTGAGATGTACACCTCTCAGTGTATACCTGGTGAGATGCACACCTCTCAGTGTATACCTGGTGAGATGTACACCTCTTAGTGTATAGCTGGTGAGATGTACACCTCTCAGTGTATACCTGGTGAGATGTACACCTCTCAGTGTATACCTGGTGAGATGCACACCTCTCAGTGTATACCTGGTGAGATGTACACCTCTTAGTGTATAGCTGGTGAGATGTACACCTCTCAGTGTATACCTGGTGAGATGTACACCTCTTAGTGTATACCTGGTGAGATGTACACCTCTTAGTGTATACCTGGTGAGATGTACACCTCTCAGTGAATACCTGGTGAGATGTACACCTCTTAGTGTATACCTCGTGAGATGTACACCTCTCAGTGTATACCTGGTGAGATGTACACCTCTCAGTGTATACCTGGAGAGATGTACACCTCTCAGTGTGTACCTGGTGAGATGTACACCTCTCAGTGAATACCTGGTGAGATGTACACCTCTTAGTGTATACCTGGTGAGATGTACACCTCTCAGTGTATACCTGGTGAGATGTACACCTCTCAGTGAATACCTGGTGAGATGTACACCTCTTAGTGTATACCTGGTGAGATGTACACCTCTCAGTGTATACCTGGTGAGATGTACACCTCTTAGTGTATACCTGGTGAGATGTACACCTCTTAGGAGATGTACACCTCTCAGTGTATACCTGGAGAGATGTACACCTCTCAGTGTATACCTGGTGAGATGTACACCTCTTAGTGTATACCTGGTGAGATGTACACCTCTCAGTGTATACCTGGTGAGATGTACACCTCTCAGTGTATACCTAGTGAGATGTACACCTCTCAGTGTATACCTGGTGAGATGTACACCTCTTAGTGTATACCTGGTGAGATGTACACCTCAGTATATTCCTGGTGAGATGTACACCTCTCAGTGTATACCTGGTGAGATGTACACATCTCAGTGTATACCTGGTGAGATGTACACCTCAGTATATTCCTGGTGAGATGTACACCTCTCAGTGTATACCTGGTGAGATGTACACCTCTTAGTGTATACCTGGTGAGATGTACACCTCTCAGTGTATACCTGGTGAGATGTACACCTCTTAGTGTATACCTGGTGAGATGTACACCTCTCAGTGTATACCTGGTGAGATGTACACCTCTTAGTGTATACCTGGTGAGATGTACACCTCTCAGTGTATACCTAGTGAGATGTACACCTCTTAGTGTATACCTGGTGAGATGTACACCTCTCAGTGTATACCTGGTGAGATGTACACCTCTCAGTGTATACCTGGTGAGATGTACACCTCTCAGTGTATACCTGGTGAGATGTACACCTCTCCGTGAATGTACACCGTAAAAGTCACCTCACATTGTATAAACACTGAGATATATGCTCTAAGTGTTTATTCAAAAAGATAAATTTCTCATAGTGTATTTATACATAAAAATATTCTCGTATCAATTAAGTACACAGAGATATTACTATCAGTTTATATACTGTTATAAACACTGTCTTGTTGAATCGGTTCTTATTCACAACATTGTTAACATGAATCATAGTCACACTGACAAATAATCTAATATTCGTCAGAAACATGACTGACGTGATCATCACCTTCACCAAACTTTGTGAAGGAAATGGACACTAATTCATTCATTTAGGAAAACTGTATTGAAAACGTGTTGATCTTATGAACTTGATCACTGCAAATAATTAAAGCTGTGTTTTTCAAGTGATCAAGTTCCAGGGACAGCAACGTTATCAATAAACGTTTCCTAAGTGACGCATTTCCCGTCAAGCTGTTGGCAAACTTTTGCCGTCCCTCTCACCTACTCTGTCATCCAACTATCACCCTCTTCCACTGTCATCCAACTATCACCCTCTACCACTGTCATCAAACTATCAGCCTCTTCCACTGTCATCCAACTATCAGCCTCTTCCACTGTCATCCAACTATCAGCCTCTTCCACTGTCATCCACCTATCACCCTCTACCACTGTCATCCAACTATCACCCTCTACCACTGTCATCCAACTATCACCCTCTTCCACTGTCATCCAACTATCACCCTCTTCCACTGTCATCCATCTATCACCCTCTTCCTCTGTCAACCAACTATCACCCTCTTCCACTGTCATCCAACTATCATCCTCTTCCACTGTCATCCAACTATCACCCTCTTCCACTGTCGTCCAACTATCACCCTCTTCCACTGTCATCCAACTATCATCCTCTTCCACTGTCATCCAACTATCACCCACTTCCACTGTCGTCAAACTATCGCCTTCTTACACTGTCATCCAACTATCATCATCTTCAACTGTAATCCAACTATCATCCTCTTCCACTGTCATCCAACTATCATCCTCTTCCATTGTCATCCAACTATCACCCTCTTCCACTGTCGTCCAACTATAACCCTTTTCCACTGTCATCCAACTATCATCCTCTTCCACTGTCATCCAACTATCATCCTCTTCCATTGTCATCCAACTATCATCCTCTTCCACTGTCGTCAAACTGTCACCCTCTTCCACTGTCATCCAACTATCATCCTCTTCCACTGTCATCCAACTATCACCCTCTTCCACTGTCGTCCAACTATCACCCTCTTCCACTGTCATCCAACTATCATCCTCTTCCACTGTCATCCAACTATCACATTCTTCCACTGTTATCCAGCTATCACCTTCTTCCTCTGTCATCCAACTATCACCCACTTCCACTGTCATCCAACTATCACCATCATCCACTGTCATCCAACTATCACCCTCTCCAACTGTCATCCAACTATCACCCTCTCCCACTGTCATCCAGCTATCACCCTCTTCCACTGTCATCCAACTATCACCCTCTTCTACTGTCATCCAACTATCACCCTCTTCCACTGTTATCCAGCTATCACCTTCCACTGTCATTCAACTATCACCCTCTTCCACAGTCATCCAACTATGACCCTCTTCCACTGTCAATCAGCTATCACCCTCTTCCACTGTCATCCAACTATCAGCCTCGTCCACTGTCATCCAACTATCACCCTCTTCCACTGTCATCCAACTATCACCCTCTTCCAATGTCATCCAGCTATCACTCTCTTCCACTGTCATCCAACTATAACCCTATTCCAGAGTCATCCAACTATCACCTTCTTCCAGAGTGTCCAACAATCACCCTTTTCCACTATCAATCAGCTATCACCCTCTTCCACTGTCATCCAACTATCACCCTCTTCCACTGTCATCCAACGATCACCCTCTTCCACTGTCATCCAACTATCACCCTCTTCCACTCTCATCCAACTATCACCCTCTTCTACTATCATCCAACTATCACCCTCTTCCACTGTTATCCAGCTATCACCTTTTCCCACTGTCATTCAACTATCACCCTCTTCCACAGTCATCCAACTATCACCCTCTTCCATTGTCATCCAACTATCAGCCTCTTCCACTGTCATCCAACTATCAGCCTCTTTCACTGTCATCCAACTATCACCCTCTTCCAATGTCATCCAGCTATCACTCTCTTCCACAGTCATCCAACTATAACATTCCTCCACAGTCATCCAACTATCACCTTCTTCCAGAGTATCAAACTATCACCCTTTTCCACTGTCAATCAGCTATAGACCTCTTCCACTGTCATCCAACTATCACCCTCTTCAACTGTCATCCAACTATCACCCTCTTCCACTCTCATCCAACTATCACCCTCTTCCACTCTCATCCAACTATCACCCTCTTCTACTTTCATCCAACTATCACCCTCTTCCACTGTCAAGCAGCTATAGACCTCTTCCACTGTCATCCAACTATCACCCTCTTCAACTGTCATCCAACTATCACCCTCTTCCACTCTCATCCAACTATCACCCTCTTCCACTCTCATCCAACTATCACCCTCTTCTACTTTCATCCAACTATCACTCTCTTCCACTGTCATGCAACTATCACCCTCTTCAACTGGCATGCAACTGTCACCCTTTTCAATCGTCATCCAACTATCACCCTCTTCCGCTGTCATGCAACTATCATCCTCTTCCACCGTCATGCAACTATCACCCTCTTCCACTGTCATCCAACTATCACCCTCTTCCACTGTCATCCAACTATCACCCACCTCCACTGTCGTCAAACTATCACCCTCTTATACTATCATCCAACTATCATAATCTTCCACTGTAATCCAACTACCATCCTCTTCCACTGTCATCCAACTATCATCCTCTTCCACTGTCATCCAACTATCATCCCCTTCCACTGTCATCCAACTATAACCCTCTTCCACTGTCATCCAACTATCACCCTCTTCCACTCTCATCCAACTATCACCCTCTTCCACTCTCATCCAACTATCACCCTCTTCTACTTTCATCCAACTATCACCCTCTTCCACTGTCAAGCAGCTATCACTCTCTTCCACTGTCATGCAACTATCACCCTCTTCCACTGGCATGCAACTGTCACCCTTTTCAATCGTCATCCAACTATCACCCTCTTACGCTGTCATGCAACTATCATCCTCTTCCACCGTCATGCATCTATCACCCTCTTCCACTGTCATCCAACTATCGCCCTCTTCCACTGTCGTCCAACTATCACCCTCTTCCACTGTCATCCAACTATCACCCTCTTCCACTGTCATCCAACTATCACCCACTTCCACTGTCGTCAAGCTATCATCCTGTTATACTGTCATCCAACTATCATCATTTTCCACTGTAATCCAACTATCATCCTCTTCCACTGTATCCAACTATCATCCTCTTCCACTGTTATCCAACTATCACCCTCTTCCACTGTCGTCCAACTATCACCCTTTTCCACTGTCATCCAACTATCATCCTCTTCCACATTCATCCAACTATCATCCTCTTCCACTGTCGTCCAACTGTCACCCACTTCCACTGTCATCCAACTATCATCCTCTTCCACTGTCATCCAACTATCACTTTCTTCCACTGTCGTCCAACTATCACCCTCTTTCACTGTCATGCAACTATCACCCTCTTCCACTGTCATCCAACTATCATCCTCTTCCACTGTCATCCAACTATCATCCTCTTCCACTGTCATCCAACTATCACCCTTTTCCAATGTCATCCAACTATCACCCTCTGCAACTGTCATCCAACTATCACCATCATCCACTGTCATTCAACTATCACCCTCTGCAACTGTCATCCAACTATCACCCTCTTCCACTGTCATCCAGCTATCACCCTCTTCCACTGTCATCCAACTATCACCCTCTTCTACTGTCATCCAACTATCACCCTCTTCCACTGTTATCTAGCTCTCACCTTCTTCCACTGTCATTCAACTATCACCCTCTTCCACAGTCATCCAACTATCACCCTCTTCCACTGTCAATCAGTTATCACCCTCTTCCACTGTCATCCAACTGTCAGCCTCTTCCACTGTCATTCAACTATCACCCTCTTCCACTGTCATCCAACTATCATCCTCTTCCACTGTCGTGCAACATACTGTCGTTGCAACATACAGGGTTATAAACTATTCCATGCTGATAGTGTCAACAGGAAGGGTGGTGGAGTGGCGATGTATGTCAGAGATAATTTAAAATGCTGTGTTAGACAAGATATAAGATTAGAAACGTCTGACACAGAATCTGTTTGGCTACAGTTTCTCGAGGGGTCGTGAAAAGTTAATTTTGTGTGTGATTTATAGGCCCCCAAACTTTGATAGGGAGTGCAGTAAGCTGTTATGGGACGAAATTCAAAAGGCATTAAGATAGGAAAATGTTGTGTTAATGGGAGATTTTAACTTTAGACAAATTGATTGGAACAATATGGCAGGAAATCTTGAGTCCAGTGACTTTCTTGAAACATAAGAACATAAGAAAGAAGGAACACTGCAACAGGCCTACTGACCCATGCGGAGTAGGTACGTGTATCCCTCCCCGGTCGGATTAGCCCAATGACCCTGCCAGTCTGGTCACCTCCTCTCAAGGAAGGAGCACATCACCAGACCCAGCAGCACAAGCTAGTCAGGTCCAACTCACACCCACTCATGTATTTATCTAACCTATTTTTAAAACTACACAACGTTTTATCCTCTATAACTGTACTCGGGAGTTTGTTCCACTCATCCACAACTATATTACCAAATCAATGCTTTCCTATATCCTTCTTGAATCTGAATTTTTCCAACTTGAAACCATTGATGCGAGTCCTGTCTTGGCTGGAAAATTTCAGCAAGCAATTTACATCCTCTTTATTTATTCCTGTTTTCCATTTACACACCTCGATCATATCCCCCCTATTTCTATGCCTTTCGAGAGAGTGCAGATTCAGGGCCTCAGTCTATCCTCATAGGGAAGATTTCCGATACGCGTGATCATTTTTGTCATCCTCCTCTGTAAGTTTTCCAGAGCATTTATCCTCATTCTGTAATACGTTGACCAGAACTGAGCAGCATAGTCTAAATGAGGCCTGACCAAGGATATATAGAGTTGAACAACCTGAGGACTTCTATTATTTATACTTCTAGATATGAAGCCAGGAATTCAGTTAGCTTTATTGCGAACACTAATGCACTGTTGTCTTGGTTTTAGATTACTGCTATCAGTAGTATTAAGATCTACATTATTTAGTTTACATGTCTCATGGTTATTTTCCTGTCCAACATTTAGAACTTTGCATTTGTCTATATTAAACTGCATCTGCCACTTCTCCGACCATTGCATCATTCTATTCAAATCATCCTGGAGAGCTCTAGTATCCTCATTAGAATGAATTGGACGGCCTATTTTGGTGTCATCAGCAAATTTGCTTATGTAGCTATTTATTCCCTCATCTATTCTGTTTACGTCAATTGTGAACAACAACGGGCCCAACACTGACCCCTGAGGAACACTGCTTGTGACGTGCCTCCATTCTGATTTCTCCCCATTAATGCAAACTCTCTGCTGCCTATTTGTCAGCCATGCCTCTATCCAGGAAAAAATTTCTCCTCGTATTCCGTGAGCCTTAAGTTTCCTCAATAGCCTCTGATGTGGAACTCTATCAAAAGCCTTACTGAAGTCCATATACACAATATCATA